>NC_081549.1:10506911-10544675 GCF_901000735.1 Corylus avellana
AAAACAAAAATAAACATATATGAGGAACATTCATCTCACATGCAGGTACTAATTCTTAAAATTAATAACAAAAACAAATATATGCAATATAACTAATAATTCTTAAGATTGGTCATGCAATTGCCACAAGTGTTCCACCAGGTCGGATTGCAGTTGAGAATGAATTTGACTGTCTCTAATTCTCAAATGCCTTTGAGGAACTCAACCAATTTAGGGGTATGCTTGTGAGAAACTTGTACAAGAGTTGTTCATATTCAAAGTCAAAAGCATCATTAGTATTTCGCTCATTTTCAATGATCATGTTATGCATTATTATGCATGCTTTCATTATATATTTGAGCGTTTCACGGCTCCAATCACATGTAGGTCCACAAATGATTGCAAATCGTGCTTGAAGCACTCCAAATGCACGTTCCACGTCCTTTCTTATTGACTATTGAGTTGCAGCAAATTGTTTGGCCTTTTTCCCTTTTGGACAAGAAATTGTCTTTACAAATGTTGACCACTGCAGACATATACCATCAGCAAGATAGTATCCTATTGTGCAGTTATTACCATTGATTGAGTAATTAGTTGGAGGAGCATGCCCTTTAACGAGCTCATAAAACACAGAAGATCGTTCTAATACATTAATGTCATTATGAGAACTCGATAACCCAAAAAATGCATGCCATATCCATAGATCTCGTGAAGCTACTGCTTCCAAAATCATTGTAGGTTCATGAAAATGACCAGAAAACATACCTTTCCACACAGTTAGGCAATTTCCATTTCTAGTGCATGCAATCAATGCTCCCCAACATTCCTGGAAAATCATGTCTTTCGCCAACTTCTAACAATCTAGCAACATCATTGACGTTTGGAGACCTTAAATAATTGTTGGAATAAGCGAGCATTCTAAATGCGGCAGTCACCTTTTGAGGGGAAAAAAAACTCTCGGTTCTAGCACAATTTCTTGTTTGGATAAAGTATGAGCTGTAATCTTCTACCACAAAGAGAATATGAAGAAAAAGAGGATGATGCATTTGAAACCTTCTTCGAAATACTTTTGGAGGACATACTAGTGAATCAGTAAATTAATCTAGAAAAAGCCTTTGGTGGCCTTGCAGTGAATCACGATAAATAAAGGTATTTCCTGGAATAGAACCACGTCGTGAAATGGATCCTCCCTCTCTATTGAAATGTTTACGTGGCCAAACAATTGCGGTAAGTAATTCCAACTCATTATCAGAGTCCAAGTCTTCAAGGAGCATTTTTTTTTATAGGATTAAAAGACATTGTGTTTATTTGACAATTTTTTTTTTTTTTTTGATAAGTTAGGATTCTTACTCAAAAAAACCTTAGTGACAAAACAATCATGGAGATGGAATGACTTCCTCTCTCCTTACAATACCATAGATACATGGTGGAATTTCTTCCCTCCTAAAATAATCTATGACATGCTTGATGGCATTTTGTGCTAACTCATGAGTAGCATAATTTGCATCCCCTGAAGTATGTGAGACACATGAATTTCCCATAGTCATTAAGCCCACCTGAATATCCTCCACAAAATGCCCAAAGGTGCTCCTGCATGTTTTCATCTCATTTATTGCACCTATGATACCCTTAGATCCCGACATTGATAGAACTCTTAGGAGAACTCAGAGAGCACCTGTTGAGAGTGAGAATAGAAGTGAAATGGGAGACCAACGAGACGATATACCCCAGAATGTGGAGCAACCTAGGGTTGAATATGAGGATGCTAGAGTTGGGAATCTCGAGCAAGCAAGAGCTTGGAACGTGGACTTCACTACATCACTTAGGGAGTTGTTTGCACCTATTGCGACTAACTCCCACTCGTGTATAGTGTTGCCACCAACCAATGCTACTCATTTTGATTTGAAGCCACATATCATCCAACTCCTACCATCATTCCATGGCCTAGAACTTGAAAATCCTTACGGTCATGTAAAGAAATTCAAGGACATATGTGTCACTTTCAAATTTCAAAATTTTTCCGAGGAGTCTGTCCACCTTAGACTATTTCTTTTCTCTTTGCACGAGAAAGCTAGGGCATGGTTGGATTCCAACACGCCTGGATCCATTACATCTTGGGAAAGCTTGTTAAGCAAGTTTTATAACAAGTTTTTCCCAATGTCAAAGGTCAATGAATGCAGAAAGGAAATAAGTTCCTTCACTTAGGAGGAGGACGAGAAATTTTTGGAGAGTTGGGAAAGATTTAAGGAGTTGTTGATAAGATGCCCTCCACATGGATATGAGGAAGTGGAGACTCGTTCAATTTTTCTACCAAGGATTGATCCAATCCAACCGTAGTATGATCGAGTCAATGAATGGGGGGGCATTCTTAAGTTTGAATGGGGATGAAGCATATAAGGCATTGGACAAGTTGTTCGACAGCTCACAGCAGTGGGATTTTTTAAGTTGTCGGGATAAATTTGCCCGTATTCCCAAGAAAGGTGGCATGTATGAGGTTAAGGAGGACACTGCTTTGAGGATAAAGATAGATGTCCTAACCAAGAAGGTTGAAGCTCTTGCAGTGGGTCAGTCCATAAATGCTGCCAACACATTCAATGTTGATGGCTATTCAATCTATGCTAATCCTATGCACTTAGCACAGAATTGTCCATTTTCATTGGCTTTTGCCGAGTGCTCCATGGAACAAGTGAACACTTTCAACAACTTTAGGAAGCAAGCGAGTGGACCCTATTCGGAGACATACAATCCAGGGTGGTGAAACCACCCTAATTTCTCATGGAAGCAAAGCCAACCAATGAACTAAGGATTTCCCCCACATGCTCAGAATCATGGTCGTTCAGCTCAACTAGCACAACCTTTTGCATGTTCATCACAATCATTGCTGGAAGAAATAATGAAGGCATTCATACAATCGAATAGCCAGACCATACAAGAGCTTAAAAACTCTGCCATGGCAAACACCCAAGAGATAGATGGAGTGAAGAATGCCACCATGGTTAACACCCAAGCAATTGTGAAGATGGAGAGTCAGATTGGACAAATAGCCAATCACGTGGGTGAGAGAGAAAAGGGGAAGTTACCTAGTCAGCCAGTGCCCAACCCAAAAGGACAATATATGGTTGGAAATTCCTCAAGTCTTGCACACGGGCAAGAACATGTACAAGCGATTGTCACACTGAGGTCAGGGAGGCAAGTGGACAATCAAGTGGTTGAGCAAGAAGAAGACCCTGCGGGGCAAGAAGGTGAAAGAGTGGCAACAAAGAGAAGAGAGAAGCCGTGCCATCTACAGCCACACCCATTAGTAAGGACCCTCCTAGGTCATTTGTGCCGAAAGCACTTTACCTTGAAAGGTTGCAAGCACCCAAGAATGGGAGGGAAGTTTGAGGACATTCTGGAGGTGTTCAAGCAGGTTCAAATCAACATCCCATTTTTGGACGCCATCCAACAAGTACCTTCATATGCCAAGTTCTTGAAGGATTTGATTATAGTGAAGAGGAAGACGAATGTTCCGAAGAAGGCATTCCTGACCGAGCATGCTAGTTCAATCCTGCAATGCAAGTTGCCCCTCAAGTACAAGGACCCTGGGTGTCCCACTATTTCTTGCATGATAGGAGTTAGCCAAATTGAGAGGGCATTATTGGATCTTAGGGCAAGTGTAAATTTGTTGCCCTACTCAGTTTATGTGCAGTTGGGACTAGGAGAGTTGAGGCCCACATCCATGACACCGCAATTAGTCGACAGGCCAGTGAAGGTTCCACGGGGAATAGTAGAGGATGTCTTGATTAAGGTGGATAAGTTTTATTTCCCTATGGATTTTATTGTGCTTGACACAGAGCCGGTTCCGAGTGTGGGGAGTCAAATACCGGTGATCTTAGGGCGACCATTTCTAGCTATGGCTAAGGCCCTAATCAATTGTAGGACGGGGGTAATGAAGATTTCCTTCAGGAATATGACAATGGAGCTGAATATTTTCCATATTAGAAAGCAACCATTGGAATATGAGGAAGTGCAACAGGTATGCTTGATAGAGGAGATCATTGTGGAGGTTGTTGAAGAATCAAGCATAGAGGACCCCTTGGAAGCATGCTTTGCTTAGTTCGGAGAGGATTTGGACTTGGACAAATTGCTTGAGCAAGCAGATGCGATTTTGGAGACTGCTCCTCTGGTGAGCAGTGAGAAGGAGGAGACAACAGTACCTGATCCCTCAAAGAAGGAACTTAAACCTCTACCGGACACTCTCAAGTATAAGTTCCTAGGTCTAGCAAATTCTTTGCTTGTGATTATAGCTTCAGATTTGGTTGATGCTCAAGAGGAGAAATTGTTAGAGGTTATTGGCTGGACTATTGAGGATATCAAGGGGGTCAGTCCCTCGGTGGTAATGCATAAGATACATTTGGAGGAGAATGCCAAGCCATCGAGGGAGCCACAGAGGAGGCTCAACCCAGCTATGTAAGAGGTTGTGAGGACTGAAGTGATAAAGTTGTTGGATGCAAGGATCATTTATCCAATCTTTGATAGCAAGTGGGTGAGCCTGATTCATGTTGTGCCTAAGCGGGCTGGATTGACGGTAGTGAAGAACAAGGATGACGTATTGGTCCCAACTCGAGTTCAATCAGGATGGAGAGTATGCATAGACTACCGGAAGTTGAATGCTGCCACCAGAAAGGATCATTTCCCGCTTCCATTTACTGATCAAATGGTGGAGCTCTTGGCTGGGCATGAATACTATTGTTTCTTGAATGGTTATTCTGGATATAACCAGGTCCCTGTGGACCCCAAAGATCAGGAGAAGATGACGTTTACCTGTCCTTTTGGGACTTTCGCCTGCCGTCACATGCCCTTTGGGTTATACAACGCACCCGCCATTTTTTAATGGTACATGATCAATATTTTTTTTGACATGGTAGAGCGTTTCTTGGAGATTTACATGGATGACTTCTTTGTCTTTGGTTCATCCTTTGATGAGTGTTTGCACCGCCTAACTTTGGTATTAGTACGGTGCAAGGAGAAGAACCTGGTGCTCAATTGGGAGAAGTGCCATTTTATGGTCAAGCAAGGTATTGTATTGGGGCACGTTATATCTCAGAGGGGGATTGAGGTTGACAAAGCAAAGGTGGATCTGATTTCCAACCTTCCACCCCCACATACAGTGAAGGAGGTTCTCTCTTTTCTGGGCCATGCAAGGCAGTTTATCCAGGACTTTAGCAAGATTGCCAGGCCCTTATGCAAGTTGTTGGTGAAGGATGCCCCATTTGTATTCGATGAGGATTGCAAGAGAGCATTTGGGGACCTCAAGAGCATTTTGACGTCCACACCCTTTATTTAGCCACCCAACTGGGGTGTACCTTTTGAGATTATGTGTTACGTATCGGATTATACCGTTGGAGCTGTTTTGGGGCAGCGTGTTGATAGACTCCCCCATGTTTTTTACTATGTGAGCAGGACTCTAAACGATTCACAACTCAATTACTCCACCATGGAGAAAGAGTTGTTGGCAGTCAATTTCGCGTTATATAAGTTTAGATCCTATTTGCTAGGATCTAAAGTCATCATCTTTTCGGATCACACAACATTGAAGTATCTTTTTTTTTTTTTTTTTTTTTTTCCAAAAAATATGCTAAATCTCATCTGATCCGATGGATTTTGTTACTTCAGGAGTTCGACATAGAAATTCGGGACAAGAAGGATTTCAAAAATGTGGTGGCAGATCATTTGTCTAGATTGACTCTGGATTACACAGAGGACGCCGGCTGCATTTCAGAGACTTTTCCTAATGAGCAATTGATGCACATTGCTCATAATCCTGCACCATGGTTTGCTGACATAGTGAACTATCTCGTCATCGGTCAACTGCCTCAGTAGTGGGGGCGAGAAGATAGGTCCAGATTTTTGTCCATGGTGAAGAACTTTTTTTGGGATGATCCTCACCTGTTCAAGTATTGTTCCGATCAGATCATTAGGAGGTGTATACCTGAGCATGACTGATAAGTACGAAATATTGCATGCTTGGACCCTTTTATTTACATTAGTTAATCCTTTAGCTGTGTTGTTATTTAATATTTTGTGTTAGTTTTGTGTTTTTAATGTTTTGTAGGTCAATAAAGAAAAACTACAAGTTTAAAGGAAAAAAATGCAAAGTTTAGAAGAAAGTATACTTTGAGAAGACCTAGATGATGTGGTTAAGTTTAACCAAATCCTAGAAATGGTTAAAGTGGATTAAAGATTAGATTGGATAAGAAAAGGTTATTAAAAAAAAAAAAAGGTTAATGTTTTATGTGGGATATCTACATGCTAAAAAGTGAGGGGGAAGCGTGAATTTTCATTTTAATGATTTTAATGCCTCTCCTAGTTATAGGACACCAGCTCCTACCAACTACCCTAAAAATTTTAACCCACTTAAACCTTGTTCATATTGTTTCAATCCTTATCATGAGGAAAACAATTGTCCAGATCTACGAGCTGAGCTCAATGACTTATGGGACAAATTAGACCAAATCAGAGCAGCTAGATCTAACTTTTCATATGAACAAATGAACACCAGTTTCTCCAGCCCGAGGTTTGATTCAAATTTCAATTGTTATAACCCGGATTGGAGCAACCAATCCGATTTCTCAAGATCAGCTCAGGCTGCAGGAAATTATGCTCACCAATTTGATGAATTACACCATTCAGAAATAGGTCATCTAGTTGCTGACTTAAACAGAATAGAGGAAGAAGAGCTTCAAAGTTAGCTGATGGCTGAAAGGCACTACATGATTGATGAGGATGATTCCAAAAATTCTTATCATGAGCATGCCCAAGTCACCATCATACTTGAGAGTGAGGAAATTGTGGATAACAAAGAGGAGGAAGTGAAAGAGGAGCAAATTGAGCACCATGAGAACAGTGAGCCACCAATAGATCATCATCTACCCAATGACATGGAATCGAGTACTGAAGCTCCTGCCTGCATCACTGTCCCTCTTGAGACACAACAAGAGCCCAAAGCTTCATCGCCTGAATGTCTCAAATTTAGGAACTGCTTTCCTAAGAAGATCCTTCGAAGCAAGCAATTCTATATAAGATGGCGAAACATCCTTCCAGAGGGGTATGAAGTTTTGAAGAAGAAAGTGTGGAAGGGATTGGTTGGACATCCACATGATAGGGGGAAGCGCTGTAAAGTTTTCTCCTCCAGTTTATTTTTTGCACTTCACTCCACAAATTCTTTCTTTCCTTTTTCATTACATGTTATTTTTATTTGTTTTTGTTTCTAACAGCAATTAATCTTTTGATTTTTGTTTGTATAAAAAAAAATTTTGCTTTTAGTTTTTGTTGACAAGCGTTTTGGTGTTTGAGTTTGGAGGATGCCCTGCCACTTTTTCACACCTTGAGATTTCCTTACTTCTGGTAATGTATTTTATACTACTCATTGAGGGCAATGTGTAATTCAAGTTTGGGGGTATGGAAAAACACTTTGTCTATTTATTTTTGTTCTTATTTGTTTATTTTTATTTGTCATTTTGTGTTAAAAAATTTGAAAAATAAGAAAAAAGTGTGTTATGTTGTTGTCAAGTTTGAGTTAAACTGTAACTGTGATTTGCATTTCATTAGCTTGCTTAAAGGGTTGAACACATCATTATGTCATTAGGAGTTTGAGTCCTTTAACTTATTTTTGGGTAAAAGAGATTTTATTTGTTTTGAGATAAATTTTTATGAGCACATTATCATGTTTTCTGTGAGGTATGATGTTTGAACTTAAGCTTATTCTCTTTGAGATTTGCGGATGACCTATTGATGAATAACCATTGGCTTATATATATATATATATATATATATATATATAAAAGAAGAAGAAAAAAATTATAAAAAAAAAGAAAAAAGAAAGAAAGATCATGTTGAGTTTTTCGCTGAGTAATCGGACCTCTTGTCTCATTAAGTATTGAGTGTTAGCGTCAAAAGATGTGAAGTTTAGTGTTGATTTATGATACGGCTAATCTGACTTCGTAGCCTTTTTGACTAAAGTTAATAAGCCTTTAGGGATGTTCTACATCTCGTGCCCTAAAGCCGCCTGGCATGGGAGTCATTGGCCTAACACTTGATACATGGGTCAATTAGAAAGCTTAAGGGAGTTAGACATTGTAGAGCCTATAAAAAAAAAAAAAACAATAACAAAAAATGCGTATCTTGCCTTGGTTGTTTCATTTGACAGAGAATTTTACAAATTTTATGGAACTTGTCTTGAGTTTTAGCTGAAAGCTTCATGATTGTATGTTAATTACACTTTACACTTTTCAGAACATATGAGGTCTAATTTGTCCATTTATGACTAAAGTGATTTTGGATTTCCTTTTGACTGTTATGATGGTGTTTGTCTTTTTAAACTTGCTCATGAATAAGAACCATGGTTTATGTGAAACTTCTTTCTTGTTAACAACATAGTGCTACAATGTTTGTGGGCATCATTTCTGTTAAGCCCTCAAGAGACTTCACTCGTCCACTAGGTATGCCTGGGGTTTAAAACGCTTGTTGCATATGCTAAATACAATTGTCTCTCCCACGAAAGAGGATTTATGTTTCTTGCTTTCATTATATTTTTCGTTTTGTTTTGCTAAGGGACTAGCAAAATGTAAGTTTGGGGGTGTTTGATAAGTGCAAAATATTGCATACTTGGACCCCTTTATTTACATTAGTTAGTCCTTTAGTTGCGTCGTTATTTAATATTTTGTGTTAGTTTTGTGTTTTTAATGTTTTGTGGTTAACTCTTTTCATAGCTTTATTCATAGCATAAGCCCTTTAAATAAAGAATTCATTACATATTACATAAGAGAGCTAGGGCTGAGTCATCAAGACTTTTACATGGGAATAAAGACTAATATAGAAATAAAGACAAATTTAAATAAAATAAACGATTAAGAGATTAGTAGAGATTTGGTGACCATAATATTAAAGGACCGCAACATCAAGTTAGTATGTTGAGGCCAAGGCTTGGGTTGGGACTGGTATGATGACCCAAAGGGTGTGGGGGAACCACATATCGCAAATCTATGAAAAAACGCATTCTCCACACAGCAATGTGTTATTGAAGGTAGACAACTGTTTATTTATCTGCAGTGGAGGATTCTTGGGACATTATATATCTTCTCTTCCTGGTTTTGACATATTTTAAATCTTATGTTTTGGATATAATATTATGGTTCACAAATTACTAGAACCCAAATAATAGGTTGTTGTAAATTCCTTTGATCAATATTCATTTTTATTTTTATTACTAGTTAAGAGCGATTTTTTCTTTTATAAAATGTAATTGGTATATAAGTATTTACCTGGCCTCCCAAGTCCTAAGCCTAGAAATTGGATTACAGAGTTGCATTTTCTGAAGCATTTGTCGAGAATGGTGCAAGATTTGACAAATTACAGAATGGGCAGCAGTGCCATTCATCACCATGTTGATCATCAGCAGTGCATTTCGGTGGCAAATTAAATAATGTATAAACTAAGCCCGGAAATTGGATTAATTACATCTTGCATGGGGATTACAATAATTTTGGGTATTCAAGAAGAATTTGAGTGGTAGTCTGTGTTATCTATTTTAGTTAATAGAAAAATATAAATTTAATCATCTAAGCTAATATTTTAATACATAGCTATTAAATCTCCACTTATCAAACTTTGAGTGTTTAAACATCCTTTTGTTATTTCAAAGAAGATGGCTCGGTAACAAATCGCTTCTTTGAAAGTATGCCTTATTGGTTCTACCCACAACCATTAATTAATTAGTTCTCCGAGTAAAAAATCATTAGACATTCTAATATTGATGCACAACAATTTCTATACCTCAATTATGAATATATAGGTACTTCTTGTTTGAATTCAGAATGTCCGCTCTAATACTTTAAAAACATAAGTTGATAGAAAAAGTATAATTTAATGATACTTAACGGGGATTTTACTTGCTCCTGAAAATTTTAGTGAATTTATAAAGGAAAAATTTGTAAGGCAGGCCTTGAGCAAAAGCATAAGCTTCACTTATTTGTTCTGATTAGAGAAAAGAAAACCAACCTCTCCCTCTTTACTCTTTAGTTTTAGTTTTTTGAATGGTTATAATTATCCTTCACTTATTTGAAAATTGAATTTATATGTCCTGCCTTGAGTGTTGCTTTAATTATCCTTTCGTCATTGCATAGTTCTCGTAAGAGTAAGGAGGAAAAAAGAAGAGAAATGAATCGGGAGGAAGATGTTAGAAAATGCCAAAGTATTTATTTAAATAGGGAAAGTCATACAAACATAAAGCGTGCCACTTGTAAGTACGGTAAGAAATTAAAATACAAACCCTATAAAACCCAGAAAAAATATATCAGAGACACTCATTTTTGTTTTCAAAAAGCTTCAATTGGATTTTTTTAAGCTTGGTAAGCACATCTTTGATATCGACTCTTTCATCTGGTAACTCTTCAAAACACTTTAAACCTAATTCCATGATGGATGAAAGAATACTTTGCATGACAGTTGCATTTCGTCCATTTTTTGTTCTCATTAAACCGTCATCCACGACCTCCATTATTTTGTTAGGAAGTGATGTGTTTATCCATTGCCTCAAAGTCAATTCTCCTACAAACATGTCATCGGTAGGTTTCTTCCTTGTGATCATCTCCAACAATATTATACCGTAGCTATAAACATCACCTTTAATGGAGACTTTTCCTTCCAAGCCATACTCTATCAAATTATTAGTGGCCGTAAAATGGTTAAGGGTGGGCATAAGCCAAGGCAAACCATAATCGTGGTTGCATTTTATAATTACTTCGTCTATACATAGTGATCAAGAAGCATATAGCATAATTGTCTTTGATACAAATATTTATTTTAACGTACGCATTTTAGAATAATTAGCAATCAATGCATAAGACTTAAAAGGAATAAATAGGTAATTATCCATTGACTAAGCAATCATAGTTTGTATAATTTTTATTGTTAATGCATATTCATATAAATATTAGGCTTATATAAAATAGAATTATAGAAAGTTGGCATGTACATTGGTATTCTTGAAACTAGCAACTATTTTTGTTTTTGATATTAGCACTATTAGATAGCTTCATAGTAGTAAAATAAGTAGAGGTGAATTCATGTACCTGGTGCAATGTAGCCAAGTGTACCAAGAGTTTTGGTTTGTGTAGCATCATTGTTTTCGACCAAAATCTTTGCAATGCCAAAGTCACCTACATGAGCAACCATGTCCTCATCCAGAAGGATATTAGTAGGCCTCAAATCAGTGCACAATAGATTTTGATAGATCGTGGTGGAGGTAGTCTAACGCCGATGCAATGTCGACCATAATGTCTACTTTTTGAAGAAGATTCAAGCAGTAGTTATAAGAGTATAACCACCTTTCAATGCTACCATTTGACATGTATTGCAAAACTAAAGCTCTGAATACGGGGTTGGAGCATGTACTTATGACTTTAACAAGATTCCTATGTCGGATTGGTCATAAGACCTTGCATTCTGCATCAAAACTTTTGAAAGCACCAACCAATTGCAACTTGAGAACTTTAATTGCAACAATAGTCCCGTCAAGCAAAATGTCTTTGTACACAGAACTAAAACCTCCAACTCCAAGCAAGTTGCTTTCACAAAAGTTGTTTGTCCCTTGGCAAAGCTCTTGATATGATATCATTCTATGTTCCAATACATGCAATGTATTAAATAAACTTGGAACATGCATTTTACTTTTTCATTGTCTCCTCAGCATATATATTAATGCTAGACAGATTATAACTGAAGCATTGACAGGAAGAAAATACTTGAGTAGACTTTGTTTCACCTTTGATCCTTTGGAGCTTGGGTTTGGACAAGGTGGGACTCCAAAAATTGGATTCCCACAAAGCTCTCTGTTTCCAGAAAATGATTTAGCTCTGAAGTTTGCAAAAGGCCCACTAGACAGTATCTCTCCGTATAGCTTGTTAAAAGACACAATCAAATACTTGAGAAATGAAAGTGGCTCAAGAGACTTAGGAATTACACCAGAGAGATTATTAAATGAGAGGTTTAACATATCCAATCCTTTTAAACCTCCAAATGATTGTGGAATGTCTCCTTGAAATGAGTTTCGTGACAAATCAAGATAACTTAGGCTTTCAAAAGCTCCAATGATGCTTTGAATATTTCCAGTAATTTGGTTCTGAGATAAATCGATGCTTACAATAGCATCCAGTTTTTTTTTTTTTTTTTTTCATTTTTGGAGACAAATATCGACCAAGGAAATTCGATGATAGGTCTAAAAACAACAGATTCTCAATGCTCCATAAATTTAATGGTATTGGTGAATCTAGCCTATTAGAACTCATAAATAATGTTTTCGTGAATGGAAGCTTCTTGTTGTATTTATTTATTTTTTCATAGAAAATTATGCATTGTGATATTGAACTTACAAAACAATAGAGAGAAGAATTTTAGAGGAAAAATGGGCACACATCACATACATTAAGGTCATAATGTTTTTATAGATGTAAAATTATGATAATTTTAGTGAGAAAGTTGTTGGCGTCAATATGTAAGCATGCTTAAATTACTGTCCATGAGGACAGTAAGAGGCCTCTACCTATGGAAGAGCTGACTTGAGCTACGTCAAGGTTTAATATAGATATGTGTATAAATATGCTACATGTGGCGTGTTTTGGTGATCATGTACAAACAATTAGGTTTAATTTGTGTAATGACATTATGTTACAAAATAAAAGCTTTGGTTTGTTTTATAACTGAGTTTGTAGTTTAAAAAAGAAATGAAAAATCTGTATGTGGTAAAATTTCCGTGCGAGTACTTTTAGTAACTAATAGCGCTATGTGAAAAATCAGATATTTTTTCACTTACAACTTTATTTTTAAACCAAGGCATTACAAATTACAGAGCTTTCCTCCAAATTGAGTTGGAAGAATTTTCTCCAATCTATTTTATAAAAATGACATGTGTCGCCCACATGTAGAAGTACATGTTTTTTTTTTAATTTTTTAATTTTTTAATTTTTTTTTATATTACAAGAATAAAGTTGGAATAAATTTTATTCAAAAAGTATGTGCTTTTCACATGCTATTTAAAAAACATACATTTCTTATATTAAAAGTGACACAAGTCATTTTTATAAAATAAGTTGAAGGAAATAAAACTCTGTCCTAAAAAAACCTCCAAAGTGTAGTTTGTGATAGGAATATTGAAGTTTCTCATATTTAACATCATAGGCCCAGGATATAAGATAATGTAAATAATAGGTTATGGTAAAATCCTTTAATTCATATTCATTTTCACTTTTTAACTAGTTAAGAACAAATCTCCACTCATGACATCAATCAGACATAATCCCCTCATTTTTTATGTGAGAAGGTAATGACAAGTTGACAAATAGTAGAGTATAGTGAGTAACAAATTAAAGAGCTGAGCGGAAAAAAAAAAGAAAAAAGAAAAAGAACTTATGTTTCTTTCCTTATTCTTGTCAATGAACTCCACAAAGTAAAAGTTTTTTTTTTTTTCCCTATTCTAGTACTACATTTTTTTGTTTGTTTGTAATTGAGGTCTATTATTAACTAAATTACCTATACTAACACATTGACTGTCTTAGCCAATTCCAAAAAGACAAATTTAAAGTTCATTTTTACCATATCCAATCAAATATTTCTAATGCAAAAGAATGTTAAATATAAGCTTCTTAGTTCTATGTGGTATGATATATAGGCATTTATCTCAATAAGAATTGTAAGGAGAAAAATTATGATAAGATGCTTAAGAGAAAGGTGTTAGAAAATTCCAAGCCATTTATTTAAACGTGAAAAGTCATAAAAACATAAAACATACCCCTCGTAAGTGCTTTAAGAAATCAAAGGACAAACTATATAAAACCTAAATCGAAGATATCATGCAGCTCTGTTTTTGTTTTCATAAAGTGTCAGTTTGACCTTATGAAGCTTTGCAAGCACATCTTTAATATCAACTCTTTCATCTGGTAACTCTTCAAAACATTTTAAGCCTAATTTCATGATGGATAAAAGAACACTTTGCATGATAGTTACATTTCTTCTAGTTTCTGCTTTCAATAAACTGTCATCCATAACTTCTTTCATTCTATTAGATGCCTTTATCCATTGCCTCATAGTCAACTCTCTAACAAACATGTTGTTCATAGGTTTCTTCTTTGTGATCATCTCGAACAATGTTACACCATAACTATAAACATCGCCTTTGATTGAGACTTTTCCTTCATAACCATACTCTATCCAAACTCGCAATTGTACAAAAAGCCTTTTAAGTTAGTAATTCAAAAATAAAATGAAAAAAAAAAAAAAAGCTATCCACATATCTCAGTTCTCAGTCAAGAAGAGCTATATATATATGCGCGCGCACGCAAATTTATATGTAAATATGTATTTAATTATTGTACCCATACATCAAACCATCTAATGGTATATATTTTATATAACAAATTCTTTAAAGAATAATTATAATTATGCTATGAACAACTTTTAATAAGTCCACATACTTTATATGCCGACCTTTGTTGTTTGGAATAATTGTTTGGTATAACACAAAGCACAAGGGCAGTGTGCTTTGTGTTATTTACATAAATAAAAAGAACTTTACGTGGTCAAAGTTAAACATAAATTGATCATCATACATTGATAGCTTTTCTTATCAATTTTAGAGCAATCGTTCCAATGCATTTTGCATTCTCAGTAGCCACAAAATGGGTAATAGATTGGGCATATCACAAAGCAAACCATAATTCTAGTTACATTTACAAGTCCAATATTGAAACTTACACCACATCGATCTATAGATCCTATTAAATTACTTCACAGTAACGTAGTGAGCAAGAAGCACATAACATAATTGTCTTTGATATAAATATTTCTTGTAGCATATTTTATAACAATTAGTAATCAATAAATATGAGAAACAAATAGGCAATTATAGTTGTGTAATTTTTATCACTAGCAGATATTCATAAGAATCTAAGGCAAATAAAAGATTGAATTACGAATAATTGACATGTAATTGAAATTAGAAACTACTTTTGATCTTGATATTAGCCACTATTAGTTAGCATCTTAGCAATAAAATGAGCAGAGGTGAAGTCATGTACCTGGTGTGATGTAGCCAAGTGTGCCAGGAGTTTTGGTTTGTGTAGCATCCTTGTTTTGAACCAAAATCTTTGCAATGCCAAAATCACCTACATGTGCAATCATGTCCTCATCTAGAAGGATATTGGTAGGCTTCAGATCATAGTGCACAACAGATTCTGATTGACTGTGGTGGAGATAGTCCAACGCTGATACAACATCAACCATAATGTTTACTCTTTGAAGAAGATTCAAGCAGTAGTTATAAGAGTATAACCACCTTTCAAGGCTACCGTTCGACATGTATTGCAGTATTAAAGCTCTAAACTCGGGGTTGGAGCATGTACTAATGACTTTAACAAGATTCCTATGTCGTATTGTCCTTAAGACATTGCATTCTGCATCGAAACTTTTGAATGCACCCAACAATTGTAAATTTAGAAATTTAATAGCAGCAATTGTTTTGTCAAACAACATCCCTTTGTACACAAAACCAACACCTCCAGCTCCAAGCAAGTTGCTTTCACAAAAGTTGTTTGTCCCTTGGCAAAGCTCTTGATATGATATCATTCTATGCTTCAATAGAGCTAATGTATTAAATAAACTTGGAAGCTGTAATTTACTTTCTCGATGTTTTCTCAGCATATAAACCAATGCTAGACAAATTATAATTGAAGCAATGGTAGGAACAAAATATTTGAGCAGACTTTGTTTCACCTTTGATCCTTTGAAGCTTGGGGTTGGACAAGATGGAACTCCAAAAGTTAGATTCCCACAAAGCCCTATGTTTCCTAAAAATGATTTAGCTGTGAAGTTTGCAAAAAGCCCCCTAGATGGTATCTCTCCATATAGCTTGTTGAAAAACACATTCAAATACTTGAGGTTTGGAAGTGCCTCAAGAGACTTAGGAATTACACCGAAGAGATTATTGTTTGAGAGGTCTAACATATCCAATCCTTTCAAGTTTCCAAAAGATGGTGGAATGCCTCCTTGAAATGTGTTATTTGACAAGTCAAGATAGTTTAGGCTTTCAAAGGGTTCGATTATGATTGGAATATTTCCAGTAATTTGGTTCTGAGATAGATCAACATATTCAATAGTAATCGATCTTTTCATGTTTGGAGACAAGTATCCACCGAGGAAATTCAATGATAGTTGCAAAACCAATAAATTCTCAAGGCTCCATAAATTCAATGGTATTGATGATTCCAGTCTATTAGAACTAAGGTTTAGCCATTGCAATTGACTAAGATTTGAAATGCAATTTGGGATAGATCATGAGATTTTGTTATTTGAGACATATAACTTGCCTAAATTTTTTAATTGGCATAAATTTTCTGGAATGAATCCTTCAATCTTATTATCTTCAAGAAACAATCTTTGCAACCTCTCCAATCCCCCAATTGTTGATGGTATGTTTCCAGTCAAATTGTTATCACCCAAAGCAAGCAAGGTCAAGCCTTTTAAGGAACCGATTTCCATAGGAATATGACCTTTTATTTGGCTTTGTTGTGCAATAAATTATTGAAGGGAAACTGAAAATTTTCCAATGGAATTTGGAATTTAATATCCAAGGGATTGTAGGATATGGACAGGGATTTCAAAAATCTACAATTAGATAAAGATGAAAGAAAATTAGGCTCTTGATCTCTAGCCTCCCCTGTCAGTTGATTGGTATCCAAAGAAAGGGTTTCAAGGTACCTTAAGTTTCCCCCATGAGATGATTCATTGCCAAATACAATAGATTCAGATTCAGAAGACTCCATAAACCACTGGGAATGCTTCCTTCAATGTTGTTACTCTCAATGGCAAACTCAGTTAAGCTCGACAAGTTACATATGGTAGCAGGTATACTACCGGTTAAGTTGTTACCTCCTAGATATAGCCTTCCAAGCTTTTCTAATATCAAAAAACCTTGTGGAATACTTCCATCAAATCTATTTTATGACAGAGATAAGTCTGCAAGCTCTCTACGATAATTCATTTGTGAAAGGAGCTTATCGATGAATTTGTTGGCCGAAAGATAAAGTCCATAAAGATTAGGACAGTGACTGCAGAGATCCATTGGAAAAGTTCCTGAGATAAGATTATATGAAAGACCAAGTAGTGTAACACCCAAGATAATTATTAAGTTTATTATTAATAACCTCATAGTAACCTAAATTAATTAATGTGATAAATTGCACATGGGATGATTTAGAATAATAAATATAATAATAATAATATTTGTGAGATAATAATATAATAGCAATATTATTTAACGATGATATATTTATGTAATACAAGTTTTAAGTGATAAAGAGATTAACTAATAATAATGTTAGTATGATAATAAGTCCTAGTGTGGTAAATAATTATATGTATGGGTAAATTGTAATTGAAATAAATGGTAAGGGTGAAATATGAAATTAAGAAAGATGAATTAAAAGTAGTGGGGGTAAATCTTGCAATTCTAAATAGTTGGGGCTTTAAAATAGAAAGAGAATCTTATCCCATGCCACATGTTAGGCTGTCATTGGCCATTGAAGATACCTTATCTCCTTAGTTTAAAAAAAAAAGAAAAAAGGATGCAAAAAGGCAAGCCTTTAAAGGATCCCTATCTCTTTCTTTTCTCCCTCACCCCATCTCACGCACAGCCCCCTTTCCCCCATTCTCCCTTTGTCTCACTCTTTCTCTTTCCACACACAAATACATACAGCCTAGAGAGAGAGAGAGAAAGAACTGCAGACTGAGAGAGAGAGAGAGAGAGAGAGAGGTGCTGCTGGCAGTGAGAAAGAAAGAAAAAATAAGAAGAAAAAAAAAAAAAAAAAGAAGGGGAAAGTGATGAATTTCTAGGGGATTTCGGCCATGGAAGCTTGAATGGTAAATGCTAAAGCTTTTCTTTGTGATTTCATCTTACCCATTGGTTATAGGAAATGAAAATGACATGAATCATTAGGGATTTCTTTAGGTCCAAAAACTAGGGTTCTTGAAAGGGGATTTTGTTATGTTGTTGAAATCTCTAGTTTCTCTTTAAAGTTTTGTTCTACCCATTGGATATCAAGCTTGAAATCATAATGATTTAGGGGATTTTTAATTAGGTCCAAAAATTGAGGAAATTTCATAAGAAACCTGATTCCTAAAATTAATGTGGGGCTTTTATGTGTAGTAGATTGCTATGCATGATTCAAGCTCCGGGTTGTTAAATTAATGGGTTGAAACTCCAATTTTACTTATTGGTAAAGTATGGACAGAAACTCTAATTTTATATAGTTTGAATTAATTTTGGGCTTTTGGTATGTAAACATTAGGAATGCTATTTGAATGGGTTAATTACATTTAAAGTGTTAATTAATCTTAGGTTTTTATGGGATTCCATGGAAATTGATACCTATGGGGTTTAGGCTCTAATATCACATTGTAAGTGTTTATAAGTATTATAAATTTGGGTAAACGACAATAGGCTCATCCCAGCGAATCATTTTTGGAGTTTTGATTTTTGCATTCTGAGTAGAACTTTGAATTAACAAAGTTGATTCACCTGGACTCTTGATCACAGCTTGTGGATCTAGATTTGTCTTCATCAATTTATAATAAACACGATAGATGATAGCAAGGGGTCTGCTACCTTCTTCCATGTTATAACTAGAAGACAAAATATTAAGCGTTAGAGCTTTCAAAAAATGCAAATCAGACAAAGCAAGAGAAATGTTGGGAAAAACATCAAAATGGACAGGACCAACAAACAGGGAAGATTGAATCATTCCGCGTATACTGGTCTTAAAATCAAGAAATCTTGCGTCACACAAGCAAAGCAAAACAAAAGCATTAATGCCAAGTCGAGTCAATGGCTTGACAGCAACTTGAACACAACCAACATGTAAAAACTTATAACCTTTAGCAAGAGAGTCGTTAATGAACCTCTTGTTGAACAGGGTTATAGTTTGATCTTTGGCGGTAATAGCAAAGGTTTGTTCGACAGTTTTGACAGAATATTGAGATTTAAAAGAAGATTTAAACCATGAAGTAGTGTAAACATCCTTAGCGTCCAGCTTAGGGATGTTCCATTTATCAAAACATAAATTATTATTAGATTCAACAGAAAAATTTTCAAAGTTAACCATGTCCGATGGCAAACTGGAATTAGAGCTAACAGAAGAATTAGATCATCACTCTCCCCTACCCCCTGCATCTATATGCATACTGCGCTTCCACCTTTCTCCCCCCCTTATTTGGTATCAAAGCCATAAGAGTTGCGATCTCTTTGCTGCTTGATGTACACCCTGCTCTCCTTTGAACCCCCTGAGTATTGTCTTGCTCTTCTCCTCTTTGCTTACCCCCTGTTAACCTTTCTCTGTGTCAAGATCCTAGCTGTTGGTTGGTAGTCACCACCCCGTCTGTACAGTTTGCCTACCACCCCGTTACTACAGTTGTCGAGGTACCTGTAAGTCCTACTTAAGCCTGGGTTTGGCGTCTAGGGCGTGAAGAAGAGACTGTAAAGAGTAGCCAAGGGTATGTGTAGCGCTGTTTCGCGGCCAAGGGTATGTGTGGATAAACCTAGCGTCTAGGAAGGACATGCTTAGGAAGTTTACCCAGTGAGTGAGTACCTAGGATGAGATCCTTTAAGACTGTGCCTAGTGAGTGATTTTGAGTTTAGTTTGTGTGTCAAAATGTGGAGATCTAATTCTTCTGTCAGCTCTAATTCCAGTTTGCCACCGGACGTGGTTAACTTTGAAAATTTTTCTGTTGAATCTGATAATAATTTATGTTTTGATAAATGGAACATCCCTAAGCTGGACGCTAAGGATGTTTACACTACTTCATGGTTTAAATCTTCTTTTAAATCTCAATATTCTGTCAAAACTGTCGAACAAACCTTTGCTATTACGGGCAAAGATCAAACTATAACCCTGTTCAACAAGAGGTTCATTAACGACTCTCTTGCTAAAGGTTATAAGTTTTTGCATGTTGGTTGTGTTCAAGTTGCTGTCAAGCCATTGACTCGACTTGGTATTAATGCTTCTGTTTTGCTTTGCTTGCGTGACGCAAGATTTCTTGATTTTAAGACCAGTATACTCGGAATGATTCAATCTTCCCTGTTTGTTGGTCCTGTCCATTTTGATGTTTTTCCCAACATTTCTCTTGCTTTGTCTGATTTGCATATTTTGAAAGCTCTGACGCTTAATATTTTGTCTTCTGGTTATAACATGGAAGAAGGTAGCAGACCCCTTGCTATCATCTATCGTGTTTATTATAAATTGATGAAGACAAATTTAGATCCACAAGCTGTGATCAAGAATCCAGGTGAATCAACTTTGTTAATTCAAAGTTCAACTCAGAATGCAAAAATCAAAACTCCAAAAATGATTCGCTGGGATGAGATTGACCTCCCCAACGAGTGGCTTTTGGAAGGTGTTGCAAAACCTTCTCGAGTAGTTAACGATGGCTTTAATCTTGATTCCATCCAACAATATATGGATGGATCTGTCAAAATCAATTTTTCTGATTTAGGACTTTCCAGCAGGATCGAACGTCCTCTGTATGAAAGGCCTCTGTTGGTTAACGAACGAAGGAATTCTTTTGCGGGTTCAACAACCTCAGAAGGATTTCGTCGTCGTGATAAAGAAGTGGATGAGTCACTTAACGCCTCTCCTCCTCTTTGTCAAGTTAACCCTGATTTGAAACTCAAAGGAATTTCTACCAATTCCCAAGTTTCTTCTGCTTTTTACTCTACTAGAAATCATCCCCAAACGGATGACGAAGGTAGATCTACTTCCCCTTCTGCTTCTGATTTTGATGCTCCTCTCCCCACTGCTCCCCATCAGTGTAATGTCATCACCTCTACCTCTCCAATCAAAGATTTCTTTTCTGTCATTGATTGGCCTGCTTTGTCAAAAGATTTTTTGTCAAAAGAAAATCATGCTCTTCGGCATGCCTTCCGTGCCAAATATTCTTCCAAGGAACAAGATCTCATCAAAGTCAAATGGATTGAGGTGATGATTGAGTCCCAAAAACATATTTTGTTTTTTTGATTATCTTCAAAAACATTTCCCTGTCGATAATGTTTTGAATGTCGTCAAAAAGAATTTTGTCAAAGAAGATAGATCTATCATCAAATCTTCTCATCCTCCTTTAGAAAACACTCTTCTTGAAGTTAACAAAATGGTTGTCAAATGTTCCCCTTTCAAAACTCATGATAAGGACCCTATTAATAATGATAGGAGAATTATCGAACAAAATAATTTTTGTGCCCAATCTTTGCATATTTTAAGACAACAATTGGACCGTATCGAAGAGAAACTCCCTTCTCTCTCTTCTGATCCAAAAGTTTCCTCTGTTCCTCCAAAGATTGAAAAACCCCTGGTTTCTCTCCCTGATTTGTCAAAATCTTCTGGTTTAAAAACGACTTCTCAAATGAACCTTGAGAAAGTAAACAAATTGCTTTCTGAATTGACTACTGCTCGTGCCAATTCTTCTGGACAAAATTTTGTTATCAAAAAAGTTTCTTCTTCTGATTCTGAAACTTCTTCTCAAGAATCCACTGATTCTAACATCAGAATTCTTGAACAAAACTTTGGCAAGGTTGAAATGAAGCCAAAACTCCAAAGGATCTATGACGGATCTAAACCCTTCAATCTTACAAAGAATTTTTATTCCAAACCTACTCCTCCTGATTTACAATTTGAGAAAAGGTTTCTCCAATACTAATTCTCTGTCTCTGCTGATAAATTGTATGAATGGAATATTGACGGTTTGTCTGAGCAAGAACTGCTCAATAAGATGAATCATATGTCCATGGTTGCTAATGCCTATCTCATGAATCACAATAAAAGCCAAGCTGATATTGTAGATTTACTTGCTACTGGGTTTTCTGGTACTTTGAGAAATTGGTGGGATAATTATCTCACTGAAGATCGAAGAGATCAGATCAGGAAAGCAGTAAAGAGTGATGAAGAAGGATTACCTATTTTCGATGTGAAAATCGGAATGGGTGAACCTGATGGCGTTAACTCCCTGATCTATACAATTATCAAACATTTTGTCGGAACTCCTTCCAATATTACCTCCTGTATTTCTGATTATTTGAACAATCTTCGATGCCTTACTATGTCTGACTATAGATGATATCAAGATGTTTTTCTTTCCTGTGTCATGGTTAGACCTGATAGTCAAAAACCTTATTGGAAAGAAAAGTTCATTGACGGATTGCCTTCATTATTTGCTCACAAAGTCAAAGATGAATTGATCAGTACTGACACTGGTCTCATTGATTTTGAAAACTTAACTTATGGTGATTTGTTTTCAACTGTCAAAAAACTTGGTATTAAGATGTGCATCGATCAAAAGATGATCAGACAGCAGCTTAAAAACGCCAAGAAAGCTAAGTATGAAATGGGCAATTTCTGTGAACAGTTTGGATTACCTCCTATGGCTCCCTCCAAAACGCATAGGAAGAAATCTAAAGCTCTCATGAAATCGTCCCCTCCATATTACAACAATAACAAGAGAAGAAAATTTAATAAACCTAAATTTTCTAAGCCACCTCCCAAATGGAGTAAAGAATCCAAATTTGAAAAATATTTTTCAAAAAATAAATGTTTCAATTGTGGAGAAACAGGACACTATGCTGACAAGTCCCCAAAGCCTCCCAAAAAGATTAAAAAAGAAATTAATGCTTTAAACATCAATGACGATGAAAAGCAAAATTTTTTTAGAATTTTTCAAAACAATGCTTTTTCAGACTATTCTTCTGATAAGGACCTTCTAGAATCCTCTGATTCTGAATATCGATCTGCCTCAAAAATTTCTGAAAACTATTTTCAAATTGGTTGCACTGATGCCTGCTGCAATTAAAAAACCTGTTCTGTTTTAACGAAATCAGAAGAACAAGAAGATTTGCTTCTTACCTTGATTTCAAAAATTGAAAACCCAAATTTGAAAGAAGAGTATCTTAAAAAACTTAAGAAACTCATGACAAAAGATGTTATTGAAAAACCTGTCGGCACTATATCTCTTGAAGATACCTTGAAACGATTTTCAAAACAAAAATCCAAGGTAGTTACTATCTCAGATTTGCAGCTTGAGATTGGTAACATCAAGAAAGATATTGTCAACTTGCAAATTGCTTTGCAAAATGTCAATCATGATAATAAAGATTTACAACAAAAGCTTTTGCTTTTAAATCTTAAACAAATTTTTCCTGGAAGTATTTCTGATAACGAAATTACTTCTGAGCATGATGATGAGGCTAAATCCAACCATGAATCTTTGTCCAATGATGTTAAGATTGTCAGTATGATCAGCAAATTTGTCCCTCCAAGATGGTATTCAAATGTCAGAATTACCATTTCTCCTGATTATTCTTTTGATGTTTTTGCTTTGATTGATTCCGGTTCTGACTTGAATTGCATTCAAGAAGGTTTCATTCCCAGCAAATATTTTGAAAAATCCACACAACGGTTGCATTCAGGCAGTGGAAACAAATTGCACATTGATTTTGAATTAAAAAATGCATATGTCTGTTATGATAATATTCATTTTCATATTCCTACTGTGCTTGTCAAAAATATGGGTGAAAGAGTAATTCTTGGTATGCCTTTTCTTGCTTTACTTTATCCATTTTCTGTTAAAGAAAATTGGTGTCTCAACTGTTAAATTTGATGTTAATATTCAAATACCTTTTGCGTCAAAATTTGAAATTGATGTTAATAGGTTGGATATTAAATTTAGGCAGTCCTTAGATTTAGAAACGGATGAGGACCCTATTACCATAAGAGTTTTGTCTTGTCAAAACACCCCCCTAACGGTCGTGTTTACCCAGAATTTTTTGATCATACCTATCCCTGTCATATGGCGCATATTATTATTTCTGTTTTACAAAGAATAATTTTAACATTATTCTGCATATATTTTATAAAGGTTTTTACCTTTTTGATTTTAATTATTTTCCTTTTGACTTTTTGCAGTGCCACCATGGCCAGCAAAAAAGATAAAGAGAAAACTGTTTCTAAAGCTCTGACTATAAAGTCAGAATCCTCCCCCCTTGCTTCTTCCTTGCCCATTTCATCTGTTGCCCTAACCAACAGATTTGCTCCCTTTGCCCCATCTTATGATTCCCAAATGGCGTACTCCAGTACGCTTGCCTCCTCCTATGATCCTTTTTCTGATAAACCCAGAAATCCCTTCATAAGACATGATAAAACGTCTGTCTTTAAATCTGACTACATGATTCTCCCTTACTACCAAAACTTGTTCTTTGCCGAACTTAATCGTTCTTCTTCTTCTAAATCTCCCGGAGATATTGCTGTCTCCTATTTTCCTCCAAATTTTCATTGGATTCCTGAACATCCGCAGAAAAATTTGGCTTTTTATTCTGCTGTTCTAAAGCAGACTGATTCTTTCTCTTTCAAGTCTATTCCTGACAGGCTTAATCCAAATAAGATACTTTATCATAGTGTCTATTTCAAACGGATTATATCTGAAAAGGAATGGGGCAACCATCCCTTTGTCACGAGATCCATATGCAGAAAGGAATGGATTACCTCCTATGGCTCCCTCCAAAACGCCCTGCTTGCTACCCTTGATGATGATTCTGAAAACGACGAAGAAGACGAAAAGTCCGCATCGTCCCAGAAGAAGTCTCTCCTGAATCCCCTCCAGAATCACTACTATGAGGATACTCAAGAATACTATCCTTATCCAGGGATTGAAGATATGTAAAAGGCCTCTGAAGGCTCCTATATTGGTCCCTAACGACCACAAAATCCTCAAGAAAAAGAACTGGAACCATTCCACTGACAGGCCGTTTTCAGTTCACTGTCCATAACGACAGCAAAGAAGTTTGGTGATCTCAAACGGGTCACTGTTCAGATTGTCTTTGAAGCTACTGTGCAAAATCACTGTTCACTTTTACTGTTCATTGTCCGGACGACACTGTGCAGGATTACTATTTAGACGCACTGTTCAACTTCACTGTTCATGTTTTGTCTGCCGACACTACAGTGCCAACAGCTACTGTTCAATTAGGTGTCTTTCACTGTTCAAGATTGGCATCAAACGTGCTTCTACTGTTCACATGTGACCGCACTGACACGGCGCCAGCTTTTACTGTTTTGTAATTGGTTGTATTTTGTTTTATGCTATGTAAGCAGCCTATATAACGGGCTCCCCTCCCCCATTGTAAGGCAACAGTTTTTCTAGAGGTTATTCAGAGTCTCCAGAGCTCTTCCTCAGAAATCTTCTTGTCATTCCCCTGTCTTTTGCTCCCTTACTTCAGTAAGCACTAACGCTTTCTTTTGTAAGCCTATCTCTAATCTGTAACGATTTTAAACTCTTTAACGAGTTTTAATCAAGATTTGTTTATCTTATCTCCTGTCTTTTATATCTTTAATTATCAACTGTCATACCGCCTTCTTGGACGGTTTTATCTGCTTTGATTTTAATTATCATATATGCACGTACATCCCTCTCCCCTACACCCTGCATCTATATGCATACTGCGCTTCCACCCCCTCCCCCTTTTTGGTATCAGAGCCATAAGAAGAGTGTTTTGACAAAGCTGCTGTACTGACGGTATATATAAGGGAGTAAATAAGTATTTTATGTGATAAGTAGTAAATAGATAAGTATGATAGGGTCGTAGAATAATAATTATTGGGTTAACTAATGGAGCGTGATACTTGTAGTGCTCAAGTATCTTTATAGAGTATGAGTTGTTAAGCTAAGAATAGAGCTTAATTATGTGTTTATGTTGTAAATGCTTAGGTGTATCGCGGTTGAGTCAAGAGTGCACCGAAGGGTACTCAAGCGAACAAGGTAAGTATTTTACTTACTGAGCAAAAAGTAATATGTTTTAAAGTATAAAAGATGTTTTGGATGAATGATTGATACAAGGTGTTTTGTGATTATATGACTATTTAATGATGTTCCATGAGATGTGTTGGATGAATGTTTGATGGAATGTTTCTATGAGCTTTTATGGGTTTACAAGATAATGTGATGATTATGTTGTTATGAGCATTGGATGGTTCTTATGGTTTATGACATGATTTTTTGATTTTTATAATATGAGTTATGATAGTATATGAGTTCAAGGTATTGTTATCATGAGCATGATCATGGCATGAGCAATGTAACAGAAATGGGGTTCAACTCAGGTTGCGATGACAAGTCTCCTACCGTAGAGCTGGGCCATGCATAGCGAGAAATGGTTCAACTCCGGTAGTGATGACAAGTCTCCTACCGTAGAGCTAGCCTCATGCATAACGAGAAATGGGGTGATGGCACCCGATAGTCATGACAAGTCTCCTACCGCAGGGCTGGCCTCATATGTAAAAGAGAAATGGGGTGGCGGCTTCCGGTTGTGATGACAAGTCTCCTACTACAGGACTGACCTTATGTATATAAAAGAAACAGGGTGACGACTCTCGGTAGTGATGACAAGTCTCCTACCGCTGGGCTGGCCCAACAATGGAACTGAAACAAGATGATGAGCATGAACATGAGCATGCATAGCATATGATTGTATGATGATAATGATTGGTTTTGTATGATTTTTATACTAGACGTATCAATATGCATATGTGACTGGTATAGGACGGAACATATATGTATATTGTTATGGCTAGACATTGCATGATGACTTCCCTATGTTTTATTGTTGAGCTATGTATCTTGTAAGTGTGAACAAAGTTTAATTGTTATTTTGGATAAAACTAGTAAGTTTTATACTGCTGAGCGTCTATATTTTATGGAGATGGCGGGCTCATAATTTCATCTGTATCGTGGATGGTGGTGATTCCCATGGTGCAGATGATGTTGTTGATGCAGGTATAGGCACAATAGATGATGACCCTCTGGCCATATATCTAGGTTACCACGGTGTTTGAGGCCTAGATACATTGGGTGTTTATTTTGTTGGACTAGTTGATAGTCCCCTTTTTGTAGAGCATTCATGTATATGCTTAGACTTTGTTATTTTGTATATGGCTCGTGTCGCATGTGACACTTTTGTATGTAAGCTTTAATCACTTAGATGAATTAATCAGCTCTGATGTTTTATATTATGTGTTATGTTATTTATATTCCACTGCAAAGATATAAACTCTGATGAATCATTGATGATGCATGTAGCTCTGTATGGTATATGATATTGTCAATTAGGTTAATGCATGGGTTTATGGCATAGTACGGTATCGCCATGCCAGTGTGACAATCCGCTTTGTTGTGGGTAATGCTTTAAAAATAAAAAAAATAAAAAATTAGTTGCGTTTTAATCAAGTGGGTCGTCACAGAATTTGGTATCCGAGCGAATGGTATCAAGTTCTTTAGGGAACTTGTTACCATAGCAACTATTATATCATGAGTAGCTAGGTTCATAGATTTGAGTCTAGTGTTTGCTTAAGAATAACACTGGAGCTATAGGAATCTTAAAAGCTTTAGGAAAATCTAATAAGACAAAGTTTTATGAGATCATGATTGTCTTTTTTGTGTGGGCGTATCGTAGATTTGCTTTATGTGCTTATTTGTGATATGTTGTTGTCTATGTGGTTTCTTCTGCATTGACTTGCGCAATCTTGCAGAGTGATGCCACCAAGACGACCCCCACGTCATGATGGGAGGCAGAGGATTATACAGGATCGTGGTGAAAGGTTACCGCTTCAACCACCTCCACCTCCTCCTCCACCGCCGGGTGTTCCTGAGATAGCATACTCTTTAGCAGAAGCAGCGCATTATATGGCTGAGATTATGGCCAATGGTCAACACCAGGGGAGAAGAGAGGGTGTCCTTCTGAGACCTTCTTTAAGCACAACTCACAAATGTTTGCAGGGCATAAAGGCCCTAAGGAAGCTGATTACTAGTTTGAAACAACACAGAATTTGATGGTAGCCCTTAAGTGTACCGATCCAGAGATGGTAGAGTATGGGGGTTTGAAACTTACAGGTGAAGCATCCAAGTGGTGGGATCCCACAAAGGCCAATCTGAAATAACAGTTAGGGGAGGGTGTCTCAGTCACATGGGCGCACTTTAAAGAGAAGTTCTACGAACAATATGTTCCTCGTGTCCAATAGCAGCTGTGGGCCAAGGAATTCCTAACCCTCACCTAGGGCAACATGATTGTCTCCCAATACTCCACAAGGTTCATGGAGTTGTCGAGGTATGCCCCTACTCTTATCCCTAATGATCGGGCCAAAGCTAAAAAGTTCTTAGATGGTTTATCAGGGCACATCAAAGAGAGGATGTCTATCCTCGAAATTAAAGAATACTCGAAGGTTGTACACACCGCCATGATAGCTGAGCAAGCTATAAAGGAACCAGCTGCAGAGTATGTACAGAAGAAGAGATCAATGCCTTAAACTGTGTTTCCACCCAAGAGGCAAGCTGTGGGTAGTAGTAGTTCAAGGGCATCTATGAAGAGAAGTGTTCCTCAGAGCTATGGAAACCCAAGGAATCCGCCATGTGGCAAGTGTGGGAGGCCTCATCTAGGGGTATGCAAGAGTGGTACAAATAGTTGCTTTCAATGTGGCAAGACAGGCCATTATGCCAGAAACTGTCCTATGGGTACTATAGAGGGTTAGAAACCACTAGCCATCGGTTATCAACCCAGGCAACTTGCTCAGGCACGTGTCTACTCTCTCACTCCAGATATGCTGCAACTAAAGGGGACAATGCCAATGTCGTCACAGGTACTGTTCCTTTGTATGGTAACTTTGCTTGTGTATTGTTTGACTTAGGTGCCACACATTCATTCATTTCATCTACATATGTGAAGCTATGTAATTTGATCACTAGACCACTAGAGCAAAACATAAGTATGTCTACACCCATTGGTAGTGCAGTGACATGTAGGAAATGTGTAGAGAATTGTCCTATTCTTGTAGGAGGGAGGACTCTACCGGCTAAATTAGCGGTGTTTGGGATGCTTGGATTTGATATCATTCTTGGTATGGATTGGCTTGCAAAGTATGGAGCCAAGATCGATTGTCAGAAGAAGGAAATAGTGTTCCATACAAGTGGTAATGAGAAATTCAAATTTTGCGAGTCTAGTGTACGAGCTACTCCGCCGCTTCTCTCAGCAGTCCAATCAAGAAGGGATGTCAGGGAATGTGTTCAAGCTTACTTGGCTTATGTGTTAGCCAAGCCCAAGGTTGAATAGAAACTAGAAGATATACCTGTAGTGCGTCACTATCCATATGTGTTTGCTAAGGCTACAGGTTTGCCTCTGGACCATGAGGTTGAGTTTACCATTGACTTAGTACCTGGGGCTCAACCAATTCACAAAGCACCATACCGTATGGCTCTGGCTGAATTGAAAGAGTTAAAGGAGCAGCTGCAGGAGTTGCTAGATCGAGGTTTTATTCGTCCAAGTGTGTCTCCATGGGGAGCACCAGTTTTGTTTGTGAGGAAGAAAGATGGCTCTATGCGGATGTGCATAGACTATCAGGAACTAAACCGAGTAACAGTTAAGAATAAGTACCCTTTGCCTCGGATTGATGATTTGTTTGACCAACTCAAGGGTGCTTCGGTATTCTCAAAGATAGACCTCCTATCGGGATATCATCAGCTTAGGGTACGGGAGGAAGATGTGCCGAAGATAGCTATTCGCACAAGGTAGGGCCACTATGAATTCTTGGTTATGCCGTTTGGTTTGACGAATGCACCAGCAATATTTATGGACTTGATGAATCGGGTATTCCATAAGTACCTAGACTTGTTGTCGTATTCATTGATGACATCTTAGTCTATTCGGCTAATCATGTAAAACATGAAGAGCATTTAAGGACAGTGATGGAAGTGCTAAGAAAAAAGAAGTTGTATGCCAAGCTCAAGAAGTGTGAATTCTGGTTAGAAGAAGTAGCATTTCTGGGACAAGTGATCTCTAAAGATGGGGTTTCAGTGGATCCAAGGAAGATCGAAGCAATTGTAGAATGGGAAAGACCATCAAATGCCCAGGAGATTCGTAGTTTCTTGGGATTAGCTGGTTACTACTGAAGATTCATTAATGGATTCTCTGCTTTGTCAGGGCCTCTTACCGCTCTTACAAGGAAGAATGCCCCATATGTATGGAGCGATGAATGTGAAGCAAGCTTCCAAGAATTGAAACAGAGGTTCGTGACAGCACCTGTGCTTACTTTACCTACCGAATCTGTTGGGTATGTAGTCTATACGGATGCGTCGCAGAAGGGATTGGGATGCATGTTAATGCAAGAGGGCAGAGTTGTAGTATATGCCTTAAGACAACTGAAAGATCATGAAAAGAACTATCCTACTCATGACTTGGAATTAGCAGCAGTGGTTCATGCCTTGAAGATTTGGAGGCATTATCTTTAAGGTGTGTGGTGTGAGATTCACACTAATCACCAGAGTGTCAAGTACCTCTTCACACAGAAAGATCTGAATATGAGACAAAGAAGGTGGTTAGAGTTGATAAAGGATTATGACAGCCAAGTGTTTTACCATCCCGGTAAAGCCAATGTTGTGGTTGATGCGCTAAGTCGAAAAACCCGTGATGCAGAGGTTGATACATCTACAACCATTGATGAGTTGGCACAACAATTTTCCGTTGTACAAATTAATAATACGTTGGTCGGTGAATCACCAACTCTTGTAGCTTTGGTGGTGCAACCGTTAACCAGAGAAAGAATCAGACTAGCACAAGAGAATGGTGAAGAGCTGAAAGAGCTTATAAAGGAAGCTAGGAATGGAGAAGCCCTAGAATTTCAAATCACCTCTGAGGGTATGTTGAAGACCAAAGATGGCTGGATAGTTGTACCAAATGACGCCGAGTTGAGAGAAATCCTTAATGAAGCACATCAAACACGGTACACAATTCACCCTGGGAATACCAAGATGTACCAAGACTTGATGAAGAAGTTTTGGTGGCGTGGCGTGAAGCGCAATGTAGCTGAGTATGTTGCATGATGTGCTTCGTGCCAACTTGCTAAAGTAGAACATCAGCGGCTGGCAGGGCCACTTCAGCCACTTGATGTCCTGATGTGGAAATGGGACCAAATCGCTATGGATTTTGTTGTTGGGTTACCTAGGGCGCCTAGTGGACAAGATGCTATATGGGTGGTTGTTGATAGGTTGACGAAGAGTGCTCACTTCCTCCCAATCAAGATCACAGATTCTTTGGAGAAGTTGGCAGAATTATATGTTCGTGAGATAGTCCGATTGCATGGAGTTCTAATTTCTATTGTCTCGGACTGAGACTCACGGTTCACATTGAAGTTTTGGGAACGTTTGCAAGGGGCTATGGGAACTAAATTGCATTTTAGTATGGCATACCATCCACAGTCCGATGGACAATCTGAGAGGACTATTCAAACCCTAGAAGATATGTTGAGGTTATGCGTGCTAGATTTCAAAGGCAATTGGATAAAATACATACCACTAGTTGAGTTCGCTTGCAACAACAGTTTTCAAGTGACTATTGTATGGCACCATATGAAGCATTGTATGGGCGTAAATGTAGATCGCCCTTGTATTGGGATGAAGTCGGTGAAAGACAACTTTTGGGTCTAGAAATGATACAAGACACAAAAGATAAGGTTGCACTAATCCGGAAGAGAATGCTTACTGCTCAAAGTAGGCAAAAGAGTTATGCGGACAAGCATCGTCGCAAGCTCGAGTTTGAGATTGGTGACCTTGTGTATATCAAGGTGTCGCCGATGAAGGGTGTTGTAAGATTTGGCAAGAAAGGGAAACTCGGTCCAAGGTATGTTAGGCCATTCCAAGTGAATGGTATGAACATTCCAAGACGCAAAGAATTAAAACCATGAAAGCAACATGAGAAATTAATGGACTATCTAGGTGCATAAGACAAAAGAAAAAAAAAATTGTCTTTTTGAAATTTTTCACAAAAGAAATGCACACAAACAAAAACACATGCAAAACAAATAAAAAAAAAAATGCAATGCAAAAAGAAAAACAGCATGCTCTAGGATATGCAAAGATATACAAAAAAATCAATTCTAGGCATGTGGATGACTCACCTAACATAAGGTGAGATCACCACCACTCCCCCTCAAGGGATGAATGGTATCATCCTTCCTAACCCACACTTGAGAAATCTTAGGTCTAGACTTATGACTTTGCTCAAACTTATCTAGCCTAGATAGCACTTCTCTCATCATTATAACCAAACCCTCACTTTCTTTCCTAGAATAGGAATTTTCCTTTATATGCACATGAGGTTTCAAATTAAAAAAGTAAGGTCGAATGTGACCCACTTTTCCACAGTGATGACATGTAGGGACAAACCTTTGAGAAGGTAATTTTCTAGGAGGATGCACGACTCTAGGTTTAGGGTAAGATGAATGATGCTCAATGTAGATTTTCTTACCTTTGTTACCTTGAGGAGTCGAAACAATTGCTTGCTTTTCTTGACTTGAAGATTCTTCTACTTTTATTGGTTTAACAAAAACAGTCTTTGAAGTAGAACCACGGTTAGAAGACAAAGAAGTAGTTTCATCAAATCCTAAGCCAGATTTGTCATTAGAACACTTTTGAATATGCAACATTTTATCAAGTTTCACTAGAGAATTTACTCAAGTGATTTCTAGATGCAATCAGATCATTTTGAAGGGATTTATTTTTAGCAATTAACACATGAGTTTCAGATTTGAGAGTATTGTAAACAACATGTGAATCACTCAAAGATTTCAACAAATTATCACTTTCAAGCTCAAGATCTTTAAAATCCTTAACAATTTTCAAGTTAGTATTTCTAAGCATAGAAAACTTTTCCATCAAATTGTCACAGGAGTTTTGAAGATCACTAACCCTATTTGATTAATTATCAGAGGCAGACTGAACATCTAATTGTTGAGAATCATCAGATCATAGGATGCAACAAATGCCATATAATTAGGAATTTCTTCCTCATCAATGTTACTCAAGGTAATATTGAAGGCTTTTTGATCTTTTGGCTTATTACTCTTAAGGTTAGTACAATCCTTACGAACATGACCATAGCCAGAGTACTCATAACATTTTGGACCACGTGGGTCTTTTTCATTTCTATCCTGAGTACCCTCTTTTTGTTTTCCAAATCTCTTGGAAATTCTATGTTCATTCTTAAAATACCTTTTAGCTATCAAGGCAAGTTCCTCATTATCTGGTGATTCCTCATCAGATACCTCGTCAAAGTTTTTCCTAAGAGTTCTAAGGCCATATCCTTATTTTTCCTATGTTGAGGTAAGGAAAACTCATAAGTTTGAAGAGCACCAACTAACTCTTCTATCCTCGTGGTATTAAAATCAGTGCATGACTCAATAGCAGTTACCTTCATTCTAAATCTTTCAGGGAGTGATCTCATGACCTTTCTAATCAGCTTAGTGTCAGAAACTTTCTTTCCTAGATTAATCATGGAATTTCTAATTTCACTAAGTTTACCAAAAAAATCATTGAATGTCTCATCCTCTAACATTTTAATTTCCTCAAACTAAGAAACTAAGATTTGAAGTTTTCAAGCTTTAACAAGATTCGTTCCTTCATAAGTAGTTTCTAGGATCTCCCATGCATCTTTGGCACTATAACAATTTGAAATTCTAGAGAACTCTGTTTGTGAAATTGCCAAGCATAGAGCATTCATAGCTCTGTCATTAGCCATACGAGTTTGTTTTTCAGCGTTAGACAATTCGATTATCGGCTTATCTAGAGCTTTAAATCCATATTCAATGACAAACCAAACGTCTATTGATTTTAAGAAAAATCTCATATGTGACTTCCAATAGCCATAATTTGATCCATTAAAATTCGGCACAGTGTTAAGGGTTTGAGACATCTTAAACAATAAACAAAGATCACACTCAGGAATTTAATCTTTCACGGAGTGAACCCGCTCTAATACCAATTGAAAAACTCTTAATAGATAAATATCACAGTTTATGCAAAATTAACGGATATTTAAATATAATCAAACAATCACCAAAATATGAACAATCACACACAAGGATTGTGGTGACGAAGAGGAAACCTTTTAGAAAATGATATAAAAGTAAAACCTCTCCGGGGTAGCCAAACCTAGGAAATCACTATCAAAAAATTATTCAGAGATTGCAGACACTAGGAACACTTACAAACAGATGCAAGACCTTGACTTTGTAAGATCGACAAGCCTCCAACTCGTCTCCTCGCTCACAATCTTCTTCAACATGATTCTCCTTTTGTAACGCCCTTAAAATTAGCCTTGGCTAACCTGGCAGGGTTACTGGCAATTACCCCAGTTTAATCAAGTTGTGGCTAAATGAGGAATCGCCCCTCTAATCATCATGAGAGTTAATGCATAGGAAGGTGAAATAAATCTAAGAAACTATTAAATCATTACTATACAAGTAAAATCTTCAAATTAAAGACATGGAGCAACTAACAATAATAACAAACAAACCTGATAACAACATGTAAACCTTTAAGCAAAGTCTATAGTGGCAGCCATGCTACTTTCGGGTTCTAGAGACAGATTCCCTATAAGGGTAATAACAGCGTAAATCTAAAAGACTTAGTAAGTAAACCTCACGGCTAGGTATGATATGAGTCTATTTAAGCAGAATTAAGCGTGTAGTTTGGTACGTATTCAAAATGAGACACTGTCTCCGTTAATACACCATATAGTATTTTGGTTTTCAAAGTATAGTGTACTACTGGTGGCAATCGCCTAAGTATTTTAATGCAAAAAGAATAATTCTTTTATAGCTTATAACTCTTATGTATGGTTTACCCGAGATAATACCCCTTCTCAGCAAGGCTGGTACTGTCCCGAGGGACCTGCAATACAATGCCGGTGCCCCAGCCATTGTATGCTACCGTACATCCCATTAGTGGCACGACCAAGTTCGACCTAGAGTGGCCCACACCACTAATGATGTTCGTCCTATAGTGACCATCCATTAGGGAATGGTTGCGCCTGGTCATGAAATCATTGGATCCAAAGCCCATATAATGACACACACATTAACCATAGAATGAAGTCTATATAGTATTCCCATGACCATTATACTGCACGTACCGATGTACCATGACATATGATGCATCTTATTAATCAATTTATAATGCAGTTACCAAGTAATTACAAAAATGTAGACATGCTCATATCATACTTGTGGTCAGTTAACTAACATATCTCGCGGTTTTAAGGAAAAAGGTTCGTAAGTGTTCACTTACCTCGCACGCTCACTTGAATCCTCCAACATTGGTAAATCCTGCTATAACGGAATATAATACACCGTCATATGTAGTACTAGAGGATCCTTATGAGTAAGATACTAGGTTAACCTAATATAAAGCGTTGCTAGGGCCTAAGTTGCACAAATGGGGCTAAGGCGGATGTCTAACCTCTTAACCGTATGTCTGTGCCCAAGAGCGTACGCCCGGTCAATGGGTAGGCATTTCGGCCAAAAGCTCCTAACGGGGTTTTAAGGTCTCTATAAATTCTATAGGCTATCATAACTCCTTCTAGGCTATAAAATAGACATATGCAACGTAAGGAAAAACTCATCGATCATGAGATACAAGGAATAGAGGAGATTAAAACTCTTTTGAAAACATTTCTTGATTTTGTAAGGAAATGAATGCAAGGTCTTAACACAGTGCCTTTGAAACTTATAAGATAGGAAGAACAATATTAAAAAACATAGAAATCAGCAGGGGTTACCTTGGGACAAATGGCAAGAACATAAGCTTCCTTTTTTTCTCTCTCAAAACTAATAAAGCACTTATATAAGGTGGTCACAGAGAGCCTGAGGGCGTAAGAAAAGCTGAGGGTGCTACCAACTCCTTTGAAAAGTAGCATACGTTCGGTGGTCCACAGGCGTACGTCCGTGTTAAAAATAAGAGCGTACGTCCGCATGGTCCCCATTCGTACGTCCACGTGGTCCCCATGCGTACATCCGCGTGGTACCCCAGCTTACGTGCTCACTAACAACATGTGCGTACGTATGGTGGTATTGGGCATACGTATGGTCAGAAAGGGGAGGGGTTTGGTTTTGCTTCAAGGCTTTATGGTTAAGTGTGAGGCCTTTGAGTTATGCTAAGATAGCTTAGGGTTTTCTGTTTAGGCTGATTTAGAAGGCTATTAACTTGTTGAGTAAGGTTTTGAAACTCTTTTTAAAACGATTTAAAATGTCGGGGTATTATACCTTTACCAGACCCTTCTGATAGACTTCTCAATCAAGTACAATCAAACTAACACAAATCTTTTATGAGGAATAATAAGGCTCACAACAATTCACTTAGGCACAACCTCTCACGAACTCTAAGGTTCTAAAACTTGTGCCTCTCTTCTATAAAGTTATATTTATATCACCTACAAAACCCTAGACCTGGGCCCACTTAAAAACATGTTTTGGGCATAAATTCTACAGGGTGTCTGGACAGGGTAAGTGCCTATTTGGATAGGGCCTTGCGAAGGAAAAATAAGCTTGCTAGAAAGTCTTTCCGAACATGGTTTGCAGAGGGGAGAAAACAACATTCTAGAAATGCTGTCCGGATAGGGCCTGCAATGGGTATTTATCTCGGATATTTCCTTGTCTTGTGAATGAATCTTGAAGCTTTGGAACTTCCGTTTTGATCACCGAATTCCCCAAACAAGAACTAACATAACTGAAGAAAACATCTCGCTATGGCGAGAGAATATTTCTACGCCAATTGGAAAAAATGGCCAAGATGTTGACGTAACATTAATTGTGATTTAGACTAAAACCTATGGCTTGATTTACCGTGAAGGCAGCGATAGATAATACTGTGTTGCTTTCTTCCTCTGGGCCCTACTTTGATAGTAATAATTCATTCATATAAATTTGATAAGAAGTAAGCTGCTCCCAATCTCCAACTAAACTTTGGCTTAATATTCCATGATGATGCTAATGATGGTTATATTAATTTAAGATACAATCAATCAGCAGAAAAATATCAAATGGAAGACTACAATCTTGGCCTGTGGCTCTGTTTGTTGGTCGATTAGCCACCATCACAATACATTTAATTGACCTAGGGAGATGACTCTAAAAATGAGAGTCAGCACAGGAGGGAGGAAGACTCAAGTCTTATGAGTAATTTGATTTGATTTGTGTCTTATTAGTAAAAACATGGTGGATTTTCATGTTATTGATGTAGAGAGCTTTTATATATTCAACTTGATTTCCTTAACGAGTTGTCACGTGATGAATATATTGTCACGTTGCTTACAATTTTTAAATGATGTCAGACTATATGCATGGTTAGATGAAATAAAAAATAGAGAAGATCTTATTCCGATTCAAAGGATTATAGGAAAAAAAAAAAATCTAATATATAAGATGTTGTCACTTCCCTTTTGTTTGTATTGCTAAATATATATATATATGAAATGAAAATAATAATAGACACATTCAATCCACGCCAAGTTATATATATATATATATATATATATAGATATATATTAGAAGATTTCAATTTTATTGAACAAACCTTGGCGTGGCTTGAATGTAGTTCATGCTATTTTCTATTTCTATATATATATATATATGTATATATAATAGGAAGATTTCACTTATTGAAATGGCTTCAAACTTGGCGTGGTTTGAATGTGTCTATTATTATTTTCATTTTGATATATAGGAGATATATATATATATATATATATATATATATATGGCTACCAAAATCTTTGAACTTTTACTGTACTTCCATGCTATTTTGTTAAATTTATTTTTAGTGATTGTTATAAGTATTATGTGAATG
>NC_081549.1:10544695-10617233 GCF_901000735.1 Corylus avellana
TATATATTAGGAAGATTTCACTTATTGATATGTCAAACTTGGCGTGGCTTGAATGTGTCTATTATTATTTTCATTTCATATATATATATATATGGCTATATATTAGGAAGATTTCACTTATTGATATGTCAAACTTGGCGTGGCTTGAATGTGTCTATTATTATTTTCATTTCATATATATATATATATATATATATATATATATATATGGCATACTGTACCTTTGAACTTTTACTGTACTCATATTTTTGTTAAATTTATATTTTAGTGATTAAGTATAAGTATTATGTGAATGTTATATATATTGACCAAGAATGTTTTTCCGACCTTCTTGTTGTCCAGTTATTGAAAAACAAAATCCCATGGCCTAGCAAGCCTTTTATGTCTTTTCCTTCTCTTTTCTTTTTTGACTATATATTATGTCTTCGGTCTTGGGCAGGGGCTAACCAGAAGTTTGATTGAGGGAATGAAAAAATAAAAAAAAGAAAATTAATTTTTAAGGGTCTACCTCATAAAAAAGAATATAATTTTAGATTAATATTTAAATTTTTGGGGGACTTAAACCCCCAATCCATGTGCTAAGTTTGCCCCTCAAATAAATTTGGTTCATAACAAAAAGAGGAAATAGAAAGTTTTTTTTTTTTTTTTTTTACTATAAAACTTGTAAGGTGTTAAAAATAAGCTTTTCTCTCTTAACTAGCCATTTTACTAGTACTGGTAGAAAAATAAAACAAACAAGAAAATTTAAGTTACATTTCTCACAAGTCTTTTCAACTACACAAGAAGTGTAACCTTGTGTTGTGTAAAAAACTGCACATCTTTTGAAAAAGAATTGCAGTTTCTTTTCATATATGACTTTTCAATATTTTTTAACTTCTTTGTTAAAAGTCACATTTTTTTAACTTTGAGGGAGGTGAAATAGTAATTTGGAGGGACAAAAAGTGAAATATGATCGGCCTTGTTTGGGAAGCAAGATTTTCCAACTCAAACTCAAATTTTTTCTAAATTCATGTTTAGCAATTTTTTAAACTCAACTCAAAAATTTTCAACTTATCTCAAAAATTTTCAACCCAATTAATAAAAATTATAAATAAAGATTGAAAAAAATAAATAAATAAATTTAGGGTGGCCAGAACACCCCAGGTGATGGTTGGACTACCCCTAAGAATCTGAGGGTGACCGATCCACCCCCCAGGGGAGTATTGGCCTCCCTCGAATGCCGAAGCTAATGGGGGTGGCCAAGCCACCCCTATCCCGTCTAATTTGCCACCCCCAAATAACGGCTACGGGTGGCCGAACCACCCCCATAGCTTCAGGGGTGGTCAATCCATGCACTTCGGGTGGATCGACCATGCCCAAGTAGCCGTTGGGGGTGGCTCAGCTCGACCACTCCTATTAGTTTCGAGGGTGGCCGATCCACCCTTGGTGGTGACTCAGCCACTTTTAGACACCTAGGGTTGGCTAATCCACCCCTTGGTGGTAGTTTGGCCACCCCTAGGGGTGGTTCAAAACTACCCCTAATTTTTTTTAAAAAAAATTTAATTTTGTTTTCTTTAATATTTTAATAAATTTTTTAATTATACGTATTTTTTTAATTTTTACTTAATTTTATTAATTACCATCCAAACATAATCTCAATTTTTTTTTTCTCCTTGATATTCACACTAAAAAAAAAACTCAAAAATGAATTGAGTTCAAAACCAAAAAATGGCATTCCCAAGCAAGGCTGAAGGAGTTTACTTTTTTAATAGTACTTTTGAAGGAGTTTTAAAAAAAAAATTTGGGGGGGCAGGGGTGGAACCAGAAGTTTGCTAGAGGGGGGACGAAAATAAAAAAGTAAAAAAAAAATTGAAGTAGAGGAAAACTAATTTTTAAGGGTATAAAAAAGTATAATTTTAGATGAATGTTTAAATTTTTGGGGACTTAAGCCCCCAATCAAAGTGCTAAGTTTGCCCCTCAAATAAATTTTGGTTCATAACAGAATCGAGAAATAGAAAGTTTTTTGTTTTGTTTTTTTTGTTTTTTTTTTTTTACTATAAAACTTAAAAAGTGTGAAAAATAAGCTTTTCCCTCTTAACTAGCAATTTTACTAGTACTAGTAGAAAAATAAAATAAAATAAAAGCCTTTTAAGTTACATTTCTCACAAGTCTTTTCACACTGCACAAGAAGTTTAACCTTGTGCTATGTGAAAAACTGCACATCTTCTGAAAAGAATTGTAGTTTCTTTTCATATATCACTTTTCAACATTTTTTTTACTTCTTTGTAAAGTATATAAAAGGCACATTTTTTAACTTTGAGGGGGCGAAATAGTAATTTGGAGGGACAAAAAGTGAAATATGAGAGGTAATAGTGGACTTAATAGTACTTTTGAAGGAGTTTTAAAAACTTTTGCAACTGTGTGCGTAGGTCCGCCCCTATGATCTTGGGCAGGGGTGGAACCAAAAGTTTGATTGAGGGGGGACGAAAATAAAAAAGTAAAAAAATAAATAAAAAATTGAAGCAAAAGAAAACTAATTTTTGAGGCTCTACCTCATAACAAAATATAATTTTAGATGAATGTTTAAATTTTTGGGGGACTTAAGCCCCCAATCCTTGTGCTAAGTTTACCCCTCAAATAAATTTTGGTCCGTAACATAAAGGGGAAATCGAAAGTTTTTTTTTTTTTTACTATAAAACTTGTAAGGTGTGAAAAAGAAAATTAAACAATAAGCCTTTAAGTTACATTTCTCACAAGTCTTGTCACACTGCACAAGAAGTGCAACCTTTTGTATTGTGAAAAATTGCACGTCTTCTGAAAAGGAATTGCAGTTTTTTTTTTTTTTTTTACTATAAAACTTGTATGGTGTGAAAAATAAGCTTTTCCCTCTTAACTAGTCATTTCACTATTTCTTGTAGAAAAATAAAATAAACAAGATGCCTTTAAGTTACATTTCTCACAAGTCTTTTCACGCTGCACTAAAGGTGCTGCCTTGTGCAGTGTGAAACTGCACGTCTTCAAAAAACAATTGCAGTTTCTTTTCATATATGAGTTTTCAATATTTTTTTACTTCTTTGAAAAGTATAAAAGCCACATTCTTTAACTTTGAGGGGTTGAAATAGTAATTTGGAGAGACAAAAAGTGAAATATGAGGGGTAGTTGTTGATTTAATAGTACTTTTGAAGGACTTTTAAAAACTTTTGGGGGAACCAACCATGTACGTAGGTCCACTCTTGTGGTCTTGGGTAGTGGCGGAGCCAGAAGTTTGAGTGAGGGAGAGGGGACGAAAATAATAATAATAATAATAATAATAATAATAATAATAATAAATTGAAGTAGAAGAAAACTAAATTTTAAGGGTCTACCTCATGAAAAGAATAATAAAAAAATAAAAAAATAAAATTAGATGAATGTTTAAATTTTTGGGGGGCTCAATCCATGTGCTAATTTTGCTCCTCAAATAAATTTGGTTCATAACAGAACGAGGAAATAGAAAGTTTTTTTTTTTTTTTTTTTGTTTACTATAAAACTTATAAGGTGTGAAAAATAAGCTTTTCCCTCGTAACTAGCCATTTCACTATTAGTGGTAGAAAAATAAAATAAACAAGATGCCTTTAAGTTACATTTCTCATAAGTCTTTTCACACTGCACAAGAAATGCAACCTTTTGCAATGTGAAAAACTGCATGCCTTCTGAAAAAGAATTGCAGTTTCTTTTCATATATGACTTTTCAATATGTTTTTTACTCTTTTTAAAGTATAAATGCAACATTCTTTAACTTTGAGGGGGCGAAATAGTAATTTGGAGGGACAAAAAGTGAAATATAAGGGGTAATAGTTGACTTAATAGTACTTTTGAAGGAGTTTCATTTGAGGATAAATATATAATTTATCCATGGGCGAACGTTCGGCTAGAGAGTGCAAACTCTTTGCCAAAAGCTCAAATGATGTCCTATGCTTCTAGGGTGTGGTACATCTCACTTTTGGCTTCTAATGGGCACATGCAAAGTACAAAACATGCTAACATGCAACTTCAAAGAAATCAAAGGCGGGTTAAAAGCTTTTTAAAACATTCTTGGTCTTTTTAAAGAAAATGGGTATAAGAACTTGTCAAGGCAGCTTGAAAATTTGTAATACTAATAAAGCAGTAATAACAGCATGAAGGCAAAAAGAAATGGACAAGAAATTACATTGATGATTGGAAAACTCCACCAAGGTTACCTCTTTCTCCTTCAAAATCACTCATCACTCTAGGGTTAGGATTTTTTGGTGTGAGGAGGAGCTGGAGGTTGAAGGGAAGGATTTATATAGGGGCTTGGGGCATGCTCTCTTCTAAAAATGTGGAGAATGGGTTAAAATTACATTTTAGAATTGTGAGCGAATGTTCAGGTACAATAGGGGCGAATGTTCGTGTACTATTACTCAATGGATAAAAGGATTCAAGTGTACATTTGGATATTACCTAATGGTTCAAAGATTGGTCAATGAACGCTCGAGTTGGTCCCTCAAATGAACACTTGCACTTAGGTCAAGAGCACATTCGGGTGGTCCCCCTAGTGTACGTTCGGTCAGAGGGTGGGTGCTTTGGGTTTTGTTTGAAAGAGCCTAAGGGGTTGGGGCTACTCATAAGGGGTTTAGGTTTTTGGGTTATAAAGCCATGTTTTATGAAAATGTTTTATTGCCTTGTAGTAAATTATTAGTCCTTTAAAAACAAGTGTTTTGTCGGGGTATTATAAGGGCGAACGTTTGGGTACGATTACACAATGGATCAAAGGGTTAAGGCGTACGCTTGGATATTACCCAATTGCTCAAAGACCAGTCAACGAACACTCGTAGTGGTCCCTGATGAGTGCTTAATGTTGCACATTCAAGCCCCGTAACTTGTATATGTTGCATTTCAGGGTCTTATATGACAGATCTAAGAATTCTAGTGAAAATTGGGCTTAAAAGACCTTTTGAATGCATTATGGCGGCCCTAGGATCGAGCTCACAAGCCCTTCATTGGAGGCTTAGCGGAATCATGAGTGGCTAAACCCCTTTGTGGGGTATTGATGTAACCCAATCCAAGCCCAATGGTTTGATTGTAACTTAATTTATAGATTTTCAATTTATGCATGTTGGTTGTACAACTATGAGAATTGCTATAATTTGTTATCGCTCTTAATGTTTAAATTCAATTTTTCTTAAATTCCAAAATCAATATTTGTGAAATTCTTACGTTGTCTTAGAAAGTCTTTTGCTTTTATTGAACTCAAATCATTCTTATTTTCTGTGATTATGGGGATGATGGTTATACAATGGTTTTAAATGACATATGATCAAGAGAGTTAGATAGGCCATACCTAGGAAAGACAGGTCATATTGTATCTTAGTGGTTAGGTGGATGATCTGTGCCAACCAAAAATGGGTTATACATATCCTTTTGATTGTATGTATCCTATTAAAGAACTAGATAATCCATACCTAGGAAAGACGGGTCGTTCCACATCTTAGTGGTTAGGTGGACGATCTCTGTCAACCGAAGATGGGTTACACTTATTCTTTAATAAGATATTTTCTTGTTTATTTATAGCATGCATAGAATGAATTTTTTGATTAAGTATGATTAATCATTGTTGTGTGGATAGAAGTGAAGTCAATAGCCTACACTCTCTCTTACATTTAAATTCTCTTTTATTTTCATGCACTTTAGTTACAAAACCACTCAATCATCTCTTAAATTAAGTTACTTTTAATCTTCATAAACTTGATAATAATTCCTAGCAATTCTTGAGGTTCGACACCCTCAATATAACCCTATCCTATAGGGATTCATACTATTGCGAGTGCTATTTTATTATTGATATATTTTGGCTTTAAAAAAACACCACATCAGTTGTTATGTGCTAAAATATTCATATTTTAGCTCCTTAATTTACACTTATTAATTTCTTAGTCTTGTTATTTTGGGCTTTTTTTTTTTTTTTTTTTAGGTCATGGATGAAAATGAAGCATTTTTGGAAATCTCAGGCTTAAAGGGCAATTTGGGAAAAAAGGTAGAAGTTTTGGATCAAGCTCAAGAATCCAAGCGCTAGTGCGATCGAGCGCACTACACCTAGGCTCAAGCACACCAGTGCCCAAGCCAAGGAGCAAGCGCAACATTCAATCGCACACAAGAAGAATTCTCAAGCGCATATGTGATCGAGCGCCCAACGTAGAAGATCGATCGCACAACTGCGATTGAGCGCCAAACCTTGCGATCGAGCGCACTTGTGCCATAGAGAGGAAAAAAGACATGCGGCCAGACTCCTTTTCCACATAAAAATAGGTTTTCCAAGTCCTAGTTGAGTTAGGATCTAAAGCTACGAGTTTACTAGGGTTTCTAGGACTTCTAGGGTTTTTCTAAACCTATAAATAAACCTCTAGGCCTCTTGGAAAAGACACACAATTCCAGACTTGCCTTGGGAGAAGAATTCACGGCTTTTCAAGGAAGCATTTTTCGAGTTTATTCTTTTCCTTTTTATTTTATTATGAAGATGATTAGCATCAAACTTATGTGTAACTAAATACTTTAGTAGGGCTAGATTGAATCCCTAATCATGTCTCTTTAATATTTCAATATTGGCGCCTTTGTGATAATCATATTGTGATGCTTAACTTAATTATTTCCTACTTTACTGAATTCCCCATATGAATGTGCTTGGCCAACATATGCATGTGGTATGGATTAGTTATTTAAGTCAATTTGGATGATCGAGTCCTAGGATTAATAAAGTGACAAAAGAATCTCCTCACGGTTTCTTGGATTAATCAACATAGGGAACCAGGAGTAGACACCCATGCCCTAGGCCTCATCTGTTTGTCGATTTTCACAAATTTATGCTTTTTCAAAGAGCAACTTAGTAGACATCCATGCTAAATCTTTTGAGAAAGAAAAGAATTATAGTAGACACTCATGCCTAATTCGTTGCTTAGGGAGGTCAATAGCTTAAGGACTATATACCCATGCCCTTAGGTTGGCATACATGAAGTAATCTTGATATGATTGGAACATTGCCACATTGTTATATTGCCATATTGTTTAAGCAATAAATAGAATATGTAAGCCCAATTAAAACATATATTTAAAAAAACTTCGGCTGCCTAATCCATAATTAAGAAACACCCTCCGTAGGGAGCAAGGCCCCATGGCGAGGCGTCCTTAATTACTTGGACTTAGGCGAGACTGACATCTCATCATTAATGTTATCACCCCATTAACGAACAACCATGTTTTGTAGTTTCTAATCTTAAGATAACATAGCTCATTGGGGAGATTAATATCTAAAGACTAGTCAAGTGTATTACCGTCAATTAGATTTGATTGTCCGATTGATAACTCCACATTGGTGTGGTCGTTACCAATACTAAGACACATCTCCTCTATTCTTTTGGAAATCATAATCCATGAAGTAAAGTGACACCCTCCGTAGGGAGCAAGGCCAAGGCCAAGGCGAGGTGCCGATTTACTTCATTATTTATAGATCTGTGACGAAAACTGCCAAATTCATTTTTGAATCTCCCACTTGATATTTTAAAAACTTATGAGTTTTTTCAAGAGTTGCAATTCCTCTACAACTCTAAGCCTTGTTACTCTTTGTTTCAAAAGAAACAACATTTCCTAATTTTTAGGAATATCACTATATCCACATTTCTTAATATTAATAGATCAAACATCAATCTACAATTGATATTTAATCTATCAACAAGGCAGTCTTTCATACCAACTATATCAAGAGAATTTCACTATGAACCATTGTCTACAAGGCAATATTAAATCCATGAATCAAATTCATGATTATCATGTTGACTTGCTTTAATTATCTGGTAAACAGATAATTATAGTATTTTGATTTTTCAATCAAGATACTATCTTGATATGATTTTTCAATCATATCCATAACCCATAAACAGTCAAATGAATTTAACTAAATAAAAATCAATTATTGCTAACCAAAGAATTCATAAGACAACTTTGTATAATTTCATACCCTTTAGGCATAAACTTGAAACTCAATTTCAAGAATAGCTAAACTTTATGAAATTGATCTTGTAAAAATTGTCTTTTGTGTTCTAGATACGTTATATCATATATACAACATATTCCATAGTCAAAATTTCATAAATCTTTGATTATCACTTAAAATAGATTTTTAACAAAACAAAACTGCTTGGAGGATTTTTATGAATTTCCAGATCTATCGACGAATGTTCAACAGAGCATAACTCTTTCGATATAACTCAAAACATAAATCCATTCAGATCATTACGTCAACAACAATTTTTTAAATGCAAAAACAAGTGCCCAATTATATTTAGGACTTGTCTATAGCAGTAGATCCAAAATCGTAATTCTCACAGGCCTAGCCGTAGAAATCTAGATTTTCAAACTCGTCAATGAAATTTTGAAACGGCCATATCTCTTTCGATAAAAATCAAAACGCAATTCTGCCAAGACAAAAACGTCGACCATGACTTTCACTTGCAGGAATATATCTTAAACAATTTTTATGACTTTTCCAGAAACAGCAGTTTAAAGTCGTAATCCCTACAGGCCTAGTAGAAAAACTACAACTTTGCCCTGAACGCCGAATTCAATTAAAAATAGCAAACGACTTCCAAACAGCTCAAAATTTTCCAGTTTAGATCCTAATATGTTATAGAACATGTTCCAGGTTATAAACAAATTTTTCAGTCTTTGGAAATCCCCGAAAAAATTCTGAATTTAGCAAATAAAAACTGAAAACAGTTTTTTGTTTACTATGTTCTTCACCATGCTTTCAATAAAATTCGCTCTGATACTAATTGTTGGTAATAGGATTGCAAATAAAAGTATTTGTGCAGTGGCAGGAATTGAATTTGCATGCCAAGATCCTTTATGAAGAACATGTGAAGAACTGTTGCTATTTAAAATTAAATTGCAAGAACGAAGAACACTTACTTGGATATCAACGGCCACTCCTGGCTTTGGGAAAAAATCTTTTTGCTTCTCCAAGAACGTGTTCTTTATTGTTTAACAACACGAATAACAATTTATTCTTTCTTCAAGAACACGAAGAACAAATTCTTATTTTCTTCAAGAACTGCTTCTCCAAGAACGTGTTCTTTATTGTTCAACAACACGAAGAACAAGTTCTTCATTCTTCAAGAACATGAAGAACAAGTTCTTCATTCTTCAAGAACATGAAGAACAAATTTTTCTTTTCTTCAAGAACACGAAGAACAAGTTCTTCTTTCTTCAATAACACGAAGAACAAATTCTTCTTTTCTTTAAGAACATAAAGAAGTTTGGGATTTAGAGACCTCCAGATCTTCTCACCACCAAGAGAGTGTGGGCTCTTACTTGGCTCTTCAAATTTTAAACTTTTATTCTTCGTGAGTTTACACAAAGAACTAATATAGTTTTCAGAGAGTTTCTGAATTGAGATAACTTGATTGAATGAATTGAGAGCCCAATGCTCTTCTCTATTTATAGGTATAGTAGGGAGACAGAGAATCAGATTTAAGCAATGTGGGACAAAGGAGCAGTTCTAATTCTTTTAGAACTCTAAAATATCAATCCAATGGTTGATAATAGAGTAGCATGGATTGCTAGGATTAATCCTAGCCTCCATGCTATGGCCGTGCGGTCCATGGAGAATTCTCCATGGGCTACACGGTTTCATGCTCCTTGGATTGGGCTTGGGTTTCACCCCAAGCCTTTTCCCTTGTCACTAATACTTAGGCACAATGAATAAACTTTGGCCTTTTATATTTCCAATTATGCTCATTGGGCCTCTAGGTTTTATCCCAAGCCCAATTACATTTAATCTCTTTAGCCCATGTTTTAATTAAGTAAAACACTTAGCCTAATAAATAAGAAAGTCTTATGGTTAAATAACACGAGCTTGGTGAGAGACCTAAAGGGAAAAATATTAATGGCTTGAATATGTCCCTAATCGTGTATCACTGACATTTATTATGCAACAATATTCTAATCACACTTAATTCCACTAAATGAATGTGATTGAACTCCAATAAATATTTTTGATTTAAAACAATTAATCCCTTTGACTTTTTGACTTATGATTCCGGCATGAAATCTTCTATAGCAAAATTAAGGCTTAGAATACTACCACTTAATTCTCTACCTCTTATCCTCGAGTCACTGATTGTATGTTATTCTCATACATGTGATAATCACATGTGTGTATATATATATATATATTGGTATGCCAACCAAAATGCTTTGGCCGAAGACTCTGAGAATAATATCCATAAAATCTATGTAAAGGGGAAATTTCTTGTCTCTTTGTTTACCAACAAAGGATTTGGATTCCCTCTTGAAGTTGGTATTCCCACAATGTTAGATGTGATTACCCAACATATTGATTTCTATTGGCCGACGATAGGTCCCACTTTATGATAAATCAAAGTAATCATCACTTCACATCTGAGTTCACAAACTTCTCAAGATTTAGAATCAAAGTCTAAATAGCCTTTAAAGAGTTTATTGTCTTTTCTCATTATACAGTATCTTTATGAAACGAAAATTCCTTGATCTATTCAGTGCCTTAGGTTCTCAGCACACTAGGCATCAATCTTGAAGACACCGCTTTGCTTGATCAAGGTAGATCACCAAGATTCGATGTGTAATAGTCTTACTCAAAATGGAAGGCCCAATTCCATTTACTAACTGCGAACTTTATACTTTATGGATACAAGGATTATGGAATATGACCTTGTGTGATAACCATGTTAATCACACCCATAGCCATATTCAATGTAATCCTAGGACCTTTCACATGCATAACCAATATGATAAACATAGTAATAAGCATGTAAAAGACATTTTATGTGCTATATGTTCAATTCACTTTAATTAGTGAATATAACATCTATATTTATAACAAACATTTGAATGTCAACACAGATATATAAAATCATTGGGATTCAGGGCATAATGCCAACATTAACAAGCTACTTTCTTGGTACTTTTGTAAGTCTGAAGCAATGATGATAGGGAGAGTGTCATTAGATCCTAAGAGGGCATATTGGAGCTTGTCCAAAAGTGGCTTGAATTCAAGTGTTGGTGGAGACTCAAGGGAAGGAATGTGAGGAGTGCTCGAAGTCAAGGGCAAAGACTCTCTCGGTGCTCTCAATGGTGGTGAGCCTGCATTGGTAGCAGTATCGAGTAAGGTGTTGACCTCGTTAATATATTGTTTTGTGTCAAAGTCATCTAAACCAAAATGAGTCAAGCAAGCTTCTAACGGATCCTTTGTCAACATACAGGGAAGTAAGTCTTCAATAGATTCTTCAACGATGTCCAAGAAGAAACACTCATTCCGATCAGGTGGATGTTGGAAGGCATTGAAGATATTCAATCTAACCTTCATGTTCCTAAAAGAAATCTCCATGACCCCAGTCCTACAGTTAATGCATGTATTGGCTGTGGCTAAGAAAGGACAACCAAGGATGACAGGAATCAGCTTCTCTAGATTTGGAACAGGCTTTTTATCAAGAACTATGAAGTCTATTGGGAATAGAACTTATCCACCCTGATGATGACATCTTCCACAATTCCTCGTGGTTTCTTGATAAATCAGTCAGCCAGTTGCAAAATAAATGTAGTGTGCTTCAGTTCTCCTAAGCCAAGTTGCTGATACACTAAGTAAGGGAGCAAATTCACACTAGATCTAAGTCGATGAGGGCTTTCTCAATCTCTCGGTTTCCAATAATGAAGGAAATGGGTGGAGCCCCAAGGTCCTTGAACTTCAAAGGGGTGTTGTGCTGAAAGAGTGAGCTCACTTGCTCGGTGAAAAGGACTTTCTTGGGAAGATGATTCCTACCTCTGCGTTTCTGAGTACACAAGGCCTTGAGAAATTTGGCATATGATGTAACTTGCTTGATGGCATCAAGGAGAGGGAGGTCGATCTTGACTTGCTTGAAGATCTCCATCATGTCTTGGATCTTTTCTCCTTGTTTCTCGAAGTGAGAGGGTTCATTGAGACATTCTAGAAAAGCGGCTTAGGGCTCATCTGGTGTCTCGAGTACAAGAGTGGATGATGATGAAGCTTCAGTGCATACTTCCTTCCCCTTGTGCAGGTTGACATTCCTTTAACGGCCACTTTGTTCATCTTTCTTTTCTTCTACCATGTTGTTAACAACCTTTCCGCTTCTCAATGTGGTAATACTTCACGCTAAGATGTATTCCCATCAACCATGTAGTGTCCCTTAGGATTGATCACCGGTATTAGATAATCAAATAGAAATAAATAAAATAAAATAGAATTGCAAAAGGCAAAATAAAAAAAAATAATAATAAATAAATAAAAAAATAAAAAATCTAACTAAACTAGTAGAAAAATAAAATTACTCTAGAATAAAAATCAATTTTCACAAACAAAAACAATTCCTCGGTAATATAGATTATGCAAGTGCGAGGTCGAATCTACAGGGAATTGTGTCGTGAAAATGAATTTTTATCTAAACTAATTCTATTTTAACTTAGTTCCAAATTTGATGTGATTTTTCTTGCAAAATTATGAACTAAATAAAATTGAGTAAATTCAAATGATAAAAAAAAACACTAAGTTTCAGAATTCACCTCACCAAATTAAAGCATACATTCCCTTGTTTTGTTCATACAACCGACAAGCAATTTAACCCTATGCATGTTCTATGTTTTTCATAAAATTAATCTATTGAAACATTCAATGAATCCATCCTTGATACAAATCACAACGAATACCCAACTTACATCAAAACATCCAATGTATCCGTTTGATTAACGAATCACAATGGATATCCAATTTAAGTCAAATCATTCAACGTATCCGTCGGAAACGCACCGAATATCCAACGTTTAATCAAACAATCAATTAAAAGGGTTTAATATAATAACTAAATTGAAATAGAACATCATATATATTAAAAATCGAATTGTATGAACAATACAATGATGGATTCATTGCCAATCAATGACGAGGCTTCATCTTCAACCTTAGTTGAAGGTTTTAGCCTCTCATGACTACAAACATCATATAATTGATAAATGAAATCATGAAAACTAAAAACTTACAAAGGAAATCGAGTTCAGAGCTACGAAATGTTAGAAAACATGAAAAATACATTGAACGGCGCCCCCTTGGTGCATTTACAGTGAAAAGAATAATATTTATAATGTTAATTAGGGCTTCAGTGCTGCCAGGTCGAACAAGTGCATTCAATCGCACACTAGGTGCGCTCGATCGCACTCAGGCATACTTCAGGTCTTCTACAGCGCAGCACAAGGGCACTGCTTGCTTTGGTGTATGTGGGAGTGCGCTTGAGCGTGCATTGATAGGCTTGAGTGCAGATGCACTCGAGCGTGGTGCTGTGCGCTCGATCCCAACTTTCAGAATATCACTTCTTCTCACTTCTTTGCAATTTTTACATTAAGATCGTAGTTTTCTCCCAACAACCTGTAAAACATTAAGACACCAAAACTAACACAAATATCATAAAATAATAAAACTAAAGGCTTAGCAAATGCAAATTAAGGGGCCCAAATATGCACAAATTGGCACTCATCAACCGGCTGACTTGGAAGCTTTCCTTCTTCTCTCCTTTTGAGTGTGTTTTCTATCTGATCGACTTGGGCTTTTAGCTTGGCAATGGACTGAGAGTGAGAATTGAGCAACTTAGTGTTTGCTTCCAGATTGTTAAGGGCAGCCAGTACCTTATCTTCAAAGGCAGAATTGCTAGGAGGCGCTGTAGAAGGTTGATATTGCTGTTGAGGCTGGTAGGTGGAAGATTGATGGAAGGGCTGCTTGGTAGACTGTGGATGTGCATGATTGTGCAGACCTTGAGGTGGGGCTGGATTTTCTGAAGCTTGAGTTATCCATGAGAAATTTGGATGATTTCTCCATCCCAGGTTGTAAGAATTGGAGTATGGATCATTACCTGGTCTTGAGAATGTTGCATTTACCTATTCATTAGAAATGCTAGAAATTTGTCCAGCAGTAGGACAATCCTTCCCGTGATGCATAGGACTAGAGCAAAATGACCATGGGTCGTGTTGTGTGTGCATGTGAGAAGAGTTAGTAAGAGAAAAATCAGCAACCATCATGTAATCTAATTTTCGAGATATAGCATCCACAACTTTGGTAACCACATCCGAGGAATTTCCTACCTCAAAAAGACCTTCGATCTTTAGTGCTTTGAGTGTAGGTGTCCTACGTCTAGTTGAAGCATGCTGTAAAAAATTATTACTAAGATTTTCAAGCAAAGGCCATGCTTCAATCTCATTTTTCATTATAAAAGTCCCCCCACACGATGCATCAACCATTTGTCTATGAGGCTCAGTTAAGCCATCATACAAGCATTGCACCAACTGCCATTTCGGGACAGTGTGGTGCGGACATGACCTAAGAAGGTCTTTAAGTCTCTCCCAAGTCTCATAAAATCGTTCACCCTCATATTGGGAGAAACTAACAATAGCTTTCCGAATGTCATTGGTTTTTCCTATGGGGAAGTACTTCTTTAGAAACTCTTGTTGCATTTGAGCCCAAGAAGTGATGGAGTTGGGTTCTAGGGAATTAAACCAATGCTTGGCTCTATCCTTGAGGGCAAAGGGAAAGAGACACATCCGTAGAGCGTCCTCAGTAAATTCACACAACTTAATGATAGAACATTTTTTCAGGAATTCATCGAGGAGCTAATAAGGATCTTCATTATTAAGCCCTAGAAAAGATGACAAACTTTGAATAGTGATGGGCTTAATTTCATGGTTAGCTGCTGTAACATCTTGTAGTTGGAGACATGAGGGAGAAGTGTAAGTGGTAGGGAGATAGTGATATCTTAGTGCAATAGGTTGTTCTCCCCCAGCTATGGTTTCAGTGTTACGATCTCTTAGCAATTTAGAGTTTCTTTCAGTTCTAAGTTGTTTAAGAATGCGTTCAATGTCAGAGTTGCAAGAAATTAATGGTAATGATAAAGACCGGTGACCAAACACACACTAAGAAAGTAAAACTAAAAATAAATTAAAAAAAAAAACATAAAAACAAAATTAGAAAAATCAAATCAAATAAAAACAGGAAAGAATCAAGTTAAATTCAACCCTTAAAACTTAACAACGTAACCGTTTTACAGTCCCTGGCAACGGCGCAAAAATTGATGTGGTCCTTTTGTGTGCAAAAATATCAATAATAAAATTAACCACTCGCAATAAAACGAATCCTTATACGATAAGGCTATATTGAGGATGTCGAACCTCAAGGATTGCGTAGGTGTTGTTATCAAGTTTTTCAAGATTAAATCTAACTTAATTTAAAGAGGCTTGATTTGATTTTCATTGTAAAACTAAATGCATAAAAGTAAAGGTAAAAGTAGATTGTAATGAGAGAAAGAATAGGGGGTTGGTTTCACCACTAACCACATAACAATGGTCAATAATAAAATAATCAAAGGAAATTTATTCTATGCATGATAAGACTCGTGTCACTCAAGTTGTTAAGAAAATAACATGACTAAGAAATAAGTATAATCTGATGAGTGTCAAATATTGCATATTTGAGCCCCTTAATTTACATTTATTAATCCTTTAGCCGTACTATATTCTAATATTTTGGGTTTTTAGAGTTTTGTAGGTTACTAAAGGAAAATTGCACCTTTGAAGGGAAAAATGCAAAGTTTGGAGGGAAAGCCATCTGAGGAAGTAGGATCGAGCACACAATCCTGCGCTAGAGCCTAGAAGGGTTGCGCTTGAGCGCACCCATGCCCACAAGCAAGCCATTAATGTGCAAGCGCTATACCACAGGGGGAACACTGCATGCATGAGTGCCATGGAGCGCACTGGCCATGCGATCGAGCACACTCGTCTAACAGCTAAGCACTAGTGCCCTTTTTAGGGTTTAAAACCCTAGAAACCCTTATAAATAGATTACTATGCCTCAACAAAAGGAGGCTGGAAACCAAGTCCGAAATTTCACATCTTTTCTCTCCTTTAGCTTAGTTTTTCTTTAGGTTTAAGATTTATTTTTTCATAGTCATGTGTAACTAAATTCTCAACTAAAGTTGAGGATGAAGCCTTATCAATGAAGAGCAACCTTGTTTTCATGTAAGTTAATATTATCCAATTTTATTAAGTTTTAATATTTCAATTGTTTTACTTCAAATCAATTATTGAGATGATTCTTGGATATCTTTTGTGATTCAAGGATACATTTGATGATTTGAGATAATTTCACATAATTGATTGCTTGGGTTTTTATTTATAAAAAAATTGGATATCCCTTGTGATTTATTCTACGGATACAATTGATGTTTTGATTTAAATTGGATATCTTTTGTGATTTACAGATACACTTGATGATTTGATTTAAATTGGATACATGGGATGGTTTTGATTAACTCTTTAAATCAAAAGTAAAACATACCTAAGATTTTATTGTGAGAACTTTGGATAATATTGATGAATATGGAATGTGTTGCTATGATTTGGTGAGTGTGGATTCCAAAACCTTAGCACTTTATCTATTGACTATTTTATTTTGTTTAATTTATGTTTTTTTAAAAAAAAAATTCAAAAAATCAAACCTTTTTCGGAACTAGGTTAGGATTAAATTAGTTTAGATATAAATTTAGTTTTTAAAAACACTATTTCCTGTGGGATTGACCTCACATTTGTAATCCCTTTATTGCAAACGATTCATGCACTTGCGAGTAATTAAAATTTTCAACAACATAATTCATCTTCGGTTGACACGGACCATCTACCTAACTTTTAGATTTGATACAATCCGTCTTTCCTAGGCATAGACTATCAAATTTTTAAGTCATGAGTCAATTAAAATCGTTGCATAACCATCATTCTCATAATCACAGAAAATAAGAATTTTTAAGAGAAGATAAAAATTCATCAAGATTGAATATAAACAATAAAGAACAATTCTAAGGTTATACAACCATTATGCATATAGAAAAATCCAAAATTGAAATACAATTAAACCATTGTTATTTGGGAAAGGGCTATATCAACACCCTACTACGAAATTAGTTGCTCATGGTTGTGCTGGGATGGCTTTCTACTATATTCATCTTCTCTTCAACTCTTCAAGCCTTCAAGAAGATGTTTATGTGAAATCTCTCTCTTAAACTAAGCACACATTTCTTTTGAAGTTTGAGGCCTATTTATAGGGTTTAGAATAAATCCTAAGAGCCATGAAAGTCCCTGAAACGTTGGATTTCTATCCCCTAGTCGAATTATGAGACCTAGGCTTATTTCCAAATTAAAACCATGTTTTTATCCAGCAAGCCGGCGCACATGCACTCGAGCTCAAGGAGGAGTGCAAAAAAAGACTCCAGAATACATCTTTGAATTCCCAGAAATGGATTTACTAATCATCCAAGGGAATTGGGGGACTCTTGGAGGACGTGGATACCTTGGCACTAGAAAATCCACAGAAGGCCCAACCATGGGCTCAATGACACACATCTCAAAATTTCCATCGATGGATTTACTAATCATCTAAGGGAATTGGATGACACCGGGTGGACCCAGTAAATATCCACCTAAGAAGAGGCCCCACACCCCAGATCAAGCTCAAATAGTTTGTGATCCAACTTCTAGACACAATCTGAGACACCATGACTCCTCCATAAGACTCTAGATGACTCTAGAAAGCTCTATATGCTAGTATATAAGGCCTAAAGGATACAAATCACAAACCTACCCTACACACTATCAATAATATTCTCACATCACCATAGAGCTCTCCATCACATCCCATACTGACTTGGGCGGTAGAGTCCCTCTAGCCTTCAAGGGCCATTTACCTCTTTTGTAGGTGGATCTCTTTCCTGTAAGGCGGCTTGAGGCCATTGTTGGTTTCGCACACCAACACCTATATTCATTTATTCTCTTAAAGTGGCTATGAAATATGTTATGATCCTAGATTTTTCACATGACTTAAGTACAATCTTAATAATGTGTAAATAAATTATTGTAGGGGCATAACTAGCATTTGGAGTTTTGAGGGGGGTAAAACAACAAAATTTGGGGGTATGTTAAGTGCCAAAATATTTGTATTTTATCCCTTAAACTTATATGTGTTAATTCCATAAGTGTTGTTAAGATATGCTATTTTAGTTCTTTTATGTGTTTTCCATGCTTTTGTAGGCTTTCGGAAAATAAGTAAATCTAGAAGATTTGAGCTCAAAGAGAGAATTTGGGAAAAGTTGGAGTTCTTGATACTGCGAACTATCGCAGGTTCCCTACGATCGAGTACACTACCAAAGAAGACAAGTAGAGAGTGCAGCCATGTGCGATTGTGCGCATACCAAAAGAGTCTCGATCGTAGACTTGCGATCGAGCCCACCCGTGTGCTAGAGACACATCAGAGGCGGCCAAACTCCCTTTCCTTCCTTATTAGGGTTTTCCAAGTCCTGCTTGTAATAGGACTAAACCCTACAAATTTTCTAGGTTTACTAGTGTGTCAAGGACTTCTAAAAGCCTATAAATAGACCTTTTAGCTTCTAGGAATAAGTGTGGAGAAAGAGGCACAAGCTCTAGAAATGAACTGAAGGTTAGATCAAGAGGAGTTTGGGTTTTTCTTCTCTTCCACCTTTTATTTTGTTATGTAGTTTATATTTTAATTAGGGCTAGATTGAAGCCCTAGTCATGATTATTTATGATTTCAATATTGGCGCCTTTGCGACAATTATATTTTGGTGTATTTAACTTGATTAATTCATCTTATCTTGAATTCCTCATATGTGTTTGCCTGATCAACATATGCATGTGGTATGAACTAATTAAGTAAATCAATTTAGATGACCAAGTCCCAGGTTTAATAAGAGTAACAAAAGAAATTCACATTGGGTTCTTGGGTTAATCAACATGAGGAACCGGGAGTATACACCCATGCCCTAGGCCTCATATGTTTGTGGATTTTCATAGATTTATGCTTTCTTAAAGAACAACTTAGTATACACACATTCTAAATCCTTTAAAAAAGAAAAGAATTAGAGTATACACCCATGCCTAGTTCGTTGTTTAAGAAAATCTATAGCTTAAGGAGTATACACTTATGCCCTTAGGTTGGCAAATATTAAATATACCGGTATGATTGGCGCATTGGCATATTGTTATCTTAATTAGTGTGATTAGTGGTAGATATCAAAACCCTAATCCTTTTTTTAGTTTTAGTTTATCTTTTATTTTATTTCTTTATTTTAATTCAATCGTGACAATTGAATTTTATCTGTTTGATTAAATAGGAAATTACTTCTAAACATAATTTACCAATTCTCGTGGGGATGATCTCGTATTTGCCAGCTATACTATTGTTTGATCTAGTGCACTTGCAAGTAAGACGTACCAAATATTTGCCTATTAATTTAGGTGGGTATTTGGCACAACAAGTTTTTGGCACCGTTGCTAGGGATTGCGGAAATTTTGTTTTGAATTATTTTCCTTTAGTTGGTTATTTTAATTTTTAATTTTAATTTTGTTTTTATCAAAAGTAAATATATATATATATATATTTAGTTTTCCAATTACTTATCTGTTTCTGTTCTGTTTCAGCTTGCAGCACCTGACATTCTATTACAGCGATCGAGCGGAGCCCAAGTGTGATCGAGCGTAGTGCAATCGAGCACAGTTCCAGAGGACTTCCGAACAATAGTACTGAAGCTGCTGTGACTACAAGGAAAAATCTTCTTATGCAAGGTTGTCGATCTCAAGCCACAACCATCTTTCCACTTGATCCAAAATTAAGCTGACCATTTGACAAGGGTATAGAGACAATTCCAACACAAAGGAAGAAGAAGAAGTTGAGGAAACAATGCAAGAGCTGGCAGAAAACCTGCCGCTGTGAAGGCCCATGAAGCAGTCTTTAATCCCAAAGAACCTCAACCAGCCGTCATGGATAGCCTATCAACCGGAGGTGGAAGGCAATTGTTGTGCAAATTTATTTAACTTGCAAGTGCGCGAATCGTTTGTAGTTTAATGGATTGCAAGTGCGAGGTCGATTCCACAGATAATTATATTTTTGAAAGAGCAATTTATATCTAAACTAATTAAATCCTAATCTAGTTCCAAAAGGGTTTTGAATTTGGTTCTAAAAATTAAAAGACTAAATATAAAAAATAAAAAATAAACTAAGTAAATCAATTGATAAAGGCACTAAGGATGCAGAATCCACACCCACAAAATCATAACAACATACTTTATGTTCATCAATATTAATCCGAAGTTCTCCCAATTTAAATCTTATGTACGTTTTACTATGCTTCAAAGAATTAATCAAAACCGTCTCATGTATCCATTCATTGACCAAATCACAAAAGGAATCCAAATTTAATTAAAACACCAGATGTATCCATAAAACAAATCACAAGGGATATCCAATTTTTATGAATTAAAAATCAAGCAATCAATTATGTGAAATTATCCTAAATCATCAAGTGTATCCTTGAATCACAACAAGATAGCCAAGAATAATGCCATATATTGAAAAGAAGTAAAACAATTGAAATAATAAACCAATAAAATCGGAATAATAAAAACTTACAGTAAAATGAAGTTGTTCTTCATCGGTGAGGCTTCATCCCCAACCTTAGTTGAGAATTTAGCTCCATATGACTATGAAACTAAAACCTAAACCTAAACCTAAACCTAAAGAAAAACTAAACTAAAATAAAAGCTATGGATTACATTCTGTCTCCAAAATTGTATCTTAAAACTAGTCTCTGGAATTCTATATCTTTTCTTGAATGCAAAGAAGTCTATTTATAGGCTTAGAAAAGTCCTAGAAGCCCTATTTAACCTAGATAATTTGAAGGTCTATCTCCTAGTCAAAATAGAAGTCTAAAATCGGAATAGGATTCGTCCAGATTTGTGTCATTTTATTACGGGGAGATTTTGGCATAGTAACCGTCCGAATTAGGAGAATCCTATTTCACAACGAATTGTAGTATTTTGAGTTAGCTTTTCAATACCATTTGAATCACTTCAATCAGATATTTGAACAAAAAGTTATGGTCAAAATACTGAGACATGTGCAGAATCTGAATTTGAATCAAATCCGAAATTTTATCCAATCTGATCTTTAATCCAATTTAACCTTTTCTTGGATTTGGTTAGACTTAACCACATCATCTAGGTCTTCTTAAAGTATGCTTTCTTCCAAACTTTACATTTTTCCCTTTAAAGCTGTAGTTTTTCTTTATTGACCTACAAAACATTAAAAACACAAAACTAACACAAAATATTAAGTAATGACATAGCTAAAGGATTAACTAATGTAAATAAAGGGCTCCAAGTATGCAATATTTGGTACTTATCAAACACCCTCAAACTTACATTTTGCTAGTCCCTTAGCAAAACAAAACGAAAAATACAATGAAAGCAAAAAACATAAATCCTCTTTCATGGGAGAGACGATTGCATTTAGTATATGCAACAAGCCTTTTAAACTCCTAGGCATCCTTAGTAGACGAGTGAAGTCTCGTGAGAGCTTAACAGGAATGATACCCACAAACATTGTGCACTATGTTGTTAACAAGAAAGAATTTTCACATAAACCATGGTTCTAATTCATGAGCAAGCTTAAAAAGACAAATACCATCATAACAGTCAAAATGAAATCCAAAATCAAATCACTCATAAATGGACAATTGAGACCTTATATGTTCTAAAATGTGTAAAGTGTAATTAGCATACAATTATGAAGCTTTTAGTCAAAATGAAATCCAAAATCAAATCACTCATAAATGGACAATTGAGACCTTATATGTTCTAAAATATGTAAAGTGTAATTAGCATACAATCATGAAGCTTTTAGTTTAAACTCAAGACAAGTTCCATAAAATTTATAAAAATCTCTATCAAATGAAACAACCAAGGCATGATATGCATTTTTTCCCCCTTTTTATTTATTTTTTTTTTAATTTTTTTTTTACAGGCTCTACAATGTCTAACTCCCTTAAGCTTTCTAATTGACTCATGTAACAAGTGTTAAGCCAATGACTCCCAAGCCAAGTGGCTTTAGGGTACTAGATATAGAATATTCCTAAGGGCTTATTAACTTAAGTCAAAAAGGCTACAAAGCCAGACTAGCCATGTCATAAATCAACACTGAACTTCACACCTTTTGATGTGAACACTCAATGCTTGATGAGGCAAGAGGTCCGGTTACTAGCGGAAAACTTAACATGATCTTTCTTTTCTTTTTCCTTCTCCTTTTTTAAAATTTTTTTAATTTTTTTATATATATATATCTTGCAAGCCAATGGTTATTCATCAATAGGTCATCCACAAATCTCAAAGAGAACAAGCTTAAGCTTAAACATCATACCTCACAGAAAATATGTTAATGTGCTCATAAAAATTTATCTCAAAACAAGCTAAATCTCTTTTACCCAAAAATAAGTAAGAGGACTTAGACTCCTAATGACATAATAATGTGTTCAACCCTTTAAGCAAGCTAATGAAATATAAATCACAGTTACAGTTTAACTCAAACTTTACAACAACATAGCATAATTTTTTTTTTTCAAAATATATATATAACACAAAATGACAAATAAGAACAAAAATAAACAATAAGAAAAAATAAACAGACAAAGTGTTTTTCCATACTTCCAAACTTGAATTACACATTACCCTCAATGTGTAGTATAGAAATACATTACCGGAAGTAAGAAAATCTGAGTGTGACCAATGCCAGGGCGTCCCCTAAACTTAAACACCAAAACACCTGTCAACAAAAAACTAACAGCAATATTTTTTTCACAAAAACAAAACATCAAAAGATTAATTGCTGTTAGAAACAAAAACAAATAAAAAGAAATGCAATATAATGAAAATAGAAAGAAAGAATTTGTGGAGTGAAGTGCAGAAAATAAACTAGAGGATAAAACTTTACAGCGCTTCCCCTATTATGTGGATGTCCAACTAATCCCTTTCACCCCTTCTTCTTCAAAACTCCATACCCCTCTAGAAGGATATTTCGCCATCTTATGTAGAATTTCTTGCTTTGAAGGATCTTCTTAGGAAAGTGGTTCCTAGATTTGTGTGCTTGTGTGCACAAGTCCTTGAGTATCTTGATATAAGATGGCTCTTTGAGACATTCAGGCGATGAAGTTTTGGATTCTTGATGTGTCTCAAGAGGGACAGTGATGTAGGCATGAGCTTCAGTACTCACTTCCATGTCACTAGGCAAATCAGGATTTGTTGGGGGCTCACTGTTCTCATGGTGCTCAACTTGCTTAGGGTGCTCAATGTCTTCTTCTATTTCTTCCTCCTCAATGTTGTCCTCTATGCTCTCATTGTCCCAATATTGAGTTATTGGGTCAAGTTGATGTTCAAATGGGTGTTCATTCTCACTCTCGCCAATCCATTCTTCCATCTCTGCGGTAGCTTGAGTGTTGGCATCTTTGAGCTCTTGATTGAATTGACACAATTCATCTTTGTGCTCTTAATTGAATTGACGGAGTTCATCTTTGAGCTCTTGATTGAATTGATGCAGTTCTTGTATGGTTTGTGAGTTGAGTCTGTTCATATCTTGCTTCATCTCTTTCATGTTCTTATCCATTGATTGCATGAATACTTTCATCATGCCTTCCAGTGATGACTGTGGTGCAGGCTGTGGCATTTGAGTAATAGATTGATCCGCAAGTGGTTGAGCTTGGTGATCGAACTGCATATAGTCTGAGTGGTGAACTTCATCAAATTGGTGAGCATAATTTCCGGTAGCCTGAGCTGACCATGAAAAATTAGATTGATTGCTCTAGTCTGGGTTGTAATAATTGGAATTTGAATCAAACCCTGGACTGGAGAAACTGGTGTTCATTTGCTCATATGAAAAATTAGAAGTTTGTCCCCATGATGGACAATCACTATAATGATAACAAGGATTGGAGTAGTATGAACATGGCTTATGTGAGTAAAATTTTTTAGGGTAGTTGGTAGGAGCGGGTGCTCTATAACTAGGAGAGGCATTAAAATCATTAAGATGAAAATTCATGGTTCCCCCTCACCTTTTAGCATGCAAATATTCCACATAAAACATTAACCATTTTTTAAAATTTTTTTTTAAACTAAAAAAAAAAAAAAAAACTAACATAATAAAAAAAAAAATTAAAACTAAAATTTTAAAACTCACAAAAAGAACCAAAAATAAATTTTTGGCAAAGATCTATGGAACTGCTGCAATTGCTGCCTTTGCTGTGAGTACGCTTGATCGCACTAGTAGGGGTGTGTGGAAAGTGGTTGCAGTAGAACTATAACACAAACAAAACAACAAAGAAACAAAACAAAAAAATTCCCCGACAACGGCGCCAAAAAGTTGTTGTGCAAATTTATTTAACTCACAACTGTACGAATCGTTTGTAGTTTAATGGATTGCAAGTGCGAGGTCGATCCCAACAGAGAATTGTATTTTTGTAAGAGTAATTTATATATAAACTAATTAAATCATAATCTAGTTCCAAAAGGGTTTTGAATTTGGTTTTAAAAATTAAAAGACTAAATATAAAACAAATAAACTAAGTAAATCAATAGATAAAGGCACTAAGGATGCAGAATCCACACCCACAAAATCATAACAACATACTTTATGTTCATCAATATTAATCTGAAGTTATCACAATTTAAATCTTATGTACGTTTTACTATGCTTCAAAGAATTAATCAAAACAGTCTCATGTATCCATTCATTGACCAAATGACAAAAGGAATCCAAATTTAATTGAAACACCAGATGTATCCGTAGAACAAATCACAGGAGATATCCAATTTTTATGAGTTAAAAACCAAGTAATCAATTATGTGAAATTATCCTAAATCATCAAGTGTATCCTTGAATCACAACAAGATATCCAAGAATCATGACACATATTGAAAATAAGTAAAACAATTGAAATAATAAACCAATAAAATCGGAATAATGAAAACTTACAGTAAAGTGATGTTGTTCTTCATCGGTGATGCTTCATCCCCAACCTTAGTTGAGAATTTAGCTCCACATGACTATGAAACTAAAACCTAAACCTAAACCTAAACCTAAACCTAAAGAAAAACTAAACTAAAAGAAAAGCTGTGGATTATATTCTGTCTCCAAAATTGTATCTCAAAACTAGTCTCTGGAATTCTATATCTTTTCTTGAATGCAAAGAAGTCTATTTATAGGCTTAGGAAAGTCCTAGAAGCCCTATTTAACCTAGATAATTTGGAGGTTTGTCTCCTAGTCAAAATCAAAGTCTAAAATTGGAATAGGATTCGTTCGGATTTGTGTCCTTTAATTACGGGGCAATTTTGGCATAGTAACCGTCCGAATTAGGAAAATCCTATTTCATAACGAATTGTAGTATTTTGAGTTAAATTTCCAATGCCATTTGAATCACTTTAATCGGATATTTGAGCAGAAAGTTATGGTCAAAATACTGTGACATGTGCATAATCTATATTTGAATCAAATCCGAAATTTTATCCAATCTGATCTTTAATCCAATCTGATCTTTAATCCGATTTAATTTTTTCTTGGATTTGGTTAGACTTAACCACATCATCTACGTCTTCTTAAAGTATGCTTTCTTCCAAACTTTGCATTTTTCCCTTTAAAGGTGTAGTTTTTCTTTATTGACCTACAAAACATTAAAAACACAAATATTTAATGCATTGACTCACTTCAGAGGCACAACTAAGGAGGATCCAAACTTGCACCTCAGGAAATTCTTTGATCTCTGCAAGCTTCAGCACGTTCAAGGCCTAACTCTGGAGAGACTCAGGTAATTCTTATTCCGTTTTTCTTGGAAAGACAATGCTAAATTGTGGTATGATTCCTTGCCTGCAGAATCCATTCATACTTGGGAAGAGTTGTCCAGTAAGTTCCTAAAGAAGTTCTTCCCAGCTCAAAAGACAAGGCAACTTAAAAGAAAGATTCAATCGTTCCAACAAAGAGATGGAGATTTGTTCTTTGAAGCATGGGACCACTTCAATACGCTACTTCTTAAGTGTCCACATCATAACATGCCTCAAGATGATCAAGTACAAGCTTTTTATGAAGGTCTAAATGATATTAACAAGGGTATTATTGATTCAGCTTGTGGAGGTGTGCTGATGGAAAAGAGTAGCGAGGAAGCCATAGAGCTCTTTGAGACATTGAGTGAACACTCCCAACAATTCTCATCCAAAGAGAGGCAAGGAGTAAAGAGCAAGGATATGTATGAAGTGAACCTGAATGGAGGACCCCCAAATCAGATGGTTGTTGTGGAAAGAAAGTTAGATATGATAAGCCGTGCAACCCCAAGTATGTGCTTTATGTTCTCATTTTGATCACACTACTGAGACTTGTTCCTTGTATTCATCTACAGATCAAGAGCAAGTAAATTGTGTGGGACAAAACAGCTATCCTCTCAAGAATAATCCCTACTCCAACAACTACAATCCAAGGTGGCGAAACCACCCTAATTTCTCATGGAGTAACAATCAGAATACTCTGAACCATCAAGGGCAGCAAAGGAACTACCAACAAGCAAACCAACCAATCCAAGAATCAAAGCAAAAATACTTGGAAAGTATGGTACGCACCTTGGAAACTACGCAACAAGAATTCATGAATGTTCAAAGACAAATCAATGCAAAAACCGATCAAGCTATGCAAAGACTGGAAGTCCAAATGGGGCAAATGGCTAAGGAGCTGAGTGAAAGAAAACATGGTGGATTTCCATCCCAAACAATACCCAATCCAGGAGCATCTTCTTCGGGACAGAAATAAGAGAATAAGAGGAGAACAACAGTCTGGCTGAAGATGTTAAACTTAGCGCTCATGGGAGGCACCCCATAGTTTATCCTGTTATTTTTCTATTTGTTTATTTTTGTCTTTAGTTTTATTTGTGTTTCCTTTTTATTTGTTTAGTGTTTTATTTTGCAAGGACAAGTGTGCTTCAGTTCAAGTTTGGAAGTGTGCTATGGGCCATGCTATTCCAGACAATTTCATCCATATCCTGGGTAAATGCTTTTCATGTTATAGACACATTGGGGACAATGTGCAATTTAAGTTTGGGGGTATGGGAGACACTTTACACACATCCAGTTTTATTTTATTTTTATTTTTTGTGAAAAAAAATTGTCCCAATTTTATTTTATTTTTATTTTTGTTATTTGTGAAAAAAAAGTGCATAATCATGTTTGTCTTAAAATTTTGGTTGATCTTAAAAATTGTGATTTGATTTCATTGGTGAGCTTAAAATGTTGAACACATGATCTGATAATTGAGTTTTTCAGTTTGGTTACTTGCTTAGAACAGTTGAGAATTCACATGTTTGATCTGATCTTACACAAGCACATTAGCACATAATTTATGAGGTATGACATGAAGTCTGATGTGTGTGTTATGTCTTGGGTGAAACTAGATGATTTATTAGATGGATACTTTGGCATATATATATATATATATATATATATATTGATAAGCTTTTCACTAAGTAACTAGACCTCTTATCTCAAAGCATTGAGTGTTCACGTCAAAAGGTGAAGAATTTTGATTTGGTTAATGTCATGGTTAGTTTGGTTTCGTAACCTTTTTAACTCGAGTTAGTAAGTCCTAGAGGTGTCTCTACACCTAATACCCTAAAACCATCTGGTTTGGGAGTCATTGACTTAACACTTGTTACATGGGTCAATTAGAAAGCTTAAGGGAACCAAACATTGCACAATCTGACAAAGAAATATATATATCATTCTAATAGAAATTTCAGTAAACTTTGAGATATTGAGACATTGAACATTGAAAATAATTGGAAGCTTCATATTTATGTGCTAGTTCACTTTACACTATTTCAAACTCGTGATGCCTTAGCATGTCTTTTGTAAGTAATTAATTTTAAAATTTCAATTCATTGTAAAGATGGAGTTAATCTTTTTAAGCTTGCTAATGAATGAGAATCATGGTTTTGAGTGATACCTTAATTTTTGGATAGCATGAACTGTGCATAACGTTTGTGGGTAACATTCTTGTAAAACCCTCACGAGATTTCACTCGTCCTCTAAAGGAATGCCTAGAGGTTTAAAAGGCTTATTGCATATGATAAATGCAATCGTACATCCCATGGAGTTGATCTTTTTAAGCTTGCTAATGAATGAGAATCATGGTTTTGAGTGATACCTTAATTTTTGGATAGCATGAACTGTGAATAACGTTTATGGGTAACATTCTTGTAAAACCCTTACGAGATTTCACTCGTCCTCTAAAGAAATGCCTAGAGGTTTAAAAGGCTTATTGCATATGATAAATGCAATCGTACATCCCATGAAAGATTGACTTATATTTTTGTTTCCTGTTTTTCATTTTGCTTTTAGTTTTGTATTTTTAATGGACTAGCAATATGTAAGTTTGGGGGTGTTTTAAGTGCCAAAATATTCGTATTTTAGCCCTTAAACTTATATGTGTTAATTCCTTAAGTTTTGTTAATATATGCTATTTTAGTTATTTTATATGTTTTCCATGTTTTTGTAGGCTTTTGGAAATTAAGGAAATAAATCTGGAAGATTTGGGCTTAAAGAGAGAATTTGAGAAAAGTTGGAGTTCTTGATAGTGCGATCGATCGCAGGTTCCCTACGATTGAGCGCACTACCAGAGAAGACAAGCAGCGAGTGCAGCCATGTGCAATCGTGTGCACACCGGAAGAGTCTCGATCGCACATATGCGATTGAGCTCACACGGGTTGCGATCCAGCGCACCCGTGCGCTGGAGACACATCAGAGGCGGCCAGACTCGCATTCCTTCCTTATTAGGGTTTTTCAAGTCTCACTTGTAATATGACTAAACCCTACAAATTTTCTAGGTTTACTAGTGTGTCAAGGACTTCTAAAAGCCTATAAATAGACCTCTTAGCTTCTTGGAATAACTGTGGAGAAAGAGGCATAAGCTCTGGAAAGGAACTGAAGGCTAGATCAAGAGGAGTTTGGGTTTTTCTTCTCTTCCACCTGTTATTTTGTTATGTAGTTTATATTTTAATTAGGGCTAGATTGAAGCCCTAGTCATGACTATTTATGATTTCAATATTGGCGCCATTGCGACAATTATGTTTTGGTGTATTTAACTTGATTAATTCTTGTTATCTTGAATTCCTCATATATGTTTGCCTGATCAACATATGCATGTAGTATTGACTAGTTAATTAAATCAATTTGGATGACTGAGTCCTAGGTTTAAGAAGAGTAACAAAAGAAATCCATACTAGGTTCTTGGGTTAATCAACATGGGGAACCGGGAGTATACACCCATGCCCTAGGCCTCATGTGTTTGTCGATTTCCATAGATTTATGCTTTCTTAAAGAACAACTTAGTATATATATATGCTAAATCATTTAAGAAAGAAAAGAATTAGACTATACACCCATGCCTAATTCGTTGCTTAGAAAAAATATATAGCTTAAGGAGTATACACCCATGCCCTTAGGTTGACAAACATTAAATATACCGGTATAATTGGTGCATTGGCATATTGTTATCTTAATTAGTGTGATTAGTGGTGGATATCAAAACCCTAATCCTTTTTTTAGTTTTAGTTTATCTTTTATTTTATTTTTTTTATTTTAATTCAATTATGACAATTGAATTTTATTTGTTTGATTAAATAGGAAATTACTTCTAAACATAATTTATCAATTCTCGTGGGAACGATTTTGTATTTGCATGCTAAACTATTATTTGATTTTGTGCACTTGCGAGTTAAACGTACCAAATATTTGCTTATTAATTTAGTTGGATATTTGGCATAATAGGTATCCTCCCCTTACAAGCCGATTTTTAAGAGTAAGTTCTACTTAAGGTTTGTATCATTTGATATCAAAGCGAGGTTCCATCTCACGTGTTCGAGTCTTAGAGGGAATGACCTACGAGAGAGGGCTACCATGAACCTTAGATTCAGAAGCGTGGTAGTATATTACGATCTTAAGTTTCTCATATATCTTAAGTACAATCTTAATTATGATATATAAGTTCTTTGGCACTTTTTCCTTGAAAGTCGATTTTCAAAAGTGAGTTTTACTAAAAATTTGTATTATTTGGTTTCAAAGCTAAACATCACATATCAAGTTTAAATCATAGAGGGGGCGGCCTATAGAATAGAGAGGGCCATCGTAGATGTTGGATTCAGAGGCATGGTAATATGTTACGATTCTAAATATCCCATATGGCTTAAGTACAAACTTAACCATGCTTATATAAATTTTTGGACACCCACATTTTATAAGACGGTTTAAAAAATGAGTTTTACCCAAAATTTATATTATTTGCATTTTCTCACAAGACTATGTCAAATGGTACGAAGTATCAAATATAGTATCTTTTAGCTAAACATAGGAAAGAAAAAGGCAGATTTCTAAATATGAAAAAGAAATATAATGAAAAAGGCAGATTTCATCCGAAAGAGTGAAGGACCAATCCGACCAATTTATTAAAAACTAGCAAGAAAGAAAAAGCGCGTGGAAATAATGAGACAACTTCAAAAATAGGCCGTGATGGCACGTTGCTCAGAGTGCCGGTTGACATATTAGACAATTTTAAGAAAATATTAATTAAATAAAATAATAAAGTAATAAAATAAGGAATATTACGCGCGTAAAATCTGGGAGAAATTGAAACATCCGCCCCCGAACTCATCGTTGCCAGCGTTTGGGAAGCAAGAAAAAATAGTAAAGGGTTTTGGAGAGAGAGAGAAAGAGAGAGAGAGAATCTTGTTTCTTTGTACAATCCGTCTGAAACAATAACAAGTGTTGTTTTGGGTGTGCAGAGAGGCAGCTGGATTTTTATTTTTGATCCAACAACCTGTCTCTCTCTCTCTCTCTTTCTCATCACCTGCCTTTCCAACCTCCAGTTCACATTCACATGCATGTATTGTCTACAGAATCATAAGCCCAGAAAGCAAATTTTGGATTGCGTTTGAAGATTTTTGTGGGTTTCGTGTGATATATGCAATGGATGGCGAGGAGGAGAAAGTGGGGCTGTGATAATAGAGAGCTCTGTTGTGGTTTGGAAAGTGGAGCAGAAATCCTAATCTGGGTTCTGAGTTGTTCTTCTTCCTGGTGACATTATGGACCCGAATGATAAACCCCAGAGGTTCTACAAAGTTTGGAAGGGAAACAATGTGAGTTTCACTATCTCTCTATGTCAATTGGGTTTTGTTTTCAATGTTAACTGATTCTTTAGTTTATAAATTGAATTGCATTTTTTTTCTTCCTGTTTTCTATCTTTCTGGATGAATATATTAAAAATTACTCGATTTCGTTGTATTGGGTTCCATTCTTACTTGTTCGGTGTTTGATTTGTGATTATTTGGTTTTAGGATATGGATAGTGTTTTTATTTTGCTCGTTATGATTGATCCTCTGTTATTGATAACTGGAAATCTTGAAATTGTACTAGTTAGGGTGTTCTAGGTTTCGCTTTGCTAATGTGATTAGAGACAACAAAATGCAATAATCAACGCTGATTGTCGGATTTTTCGTGTTGTGGGTTCTATTTAATCAGTATAAAATTATTCAGGATTGATTATCATATGTCATCCGACCACACTACTAAAACATAACTACTGAAATTCCAGTATTTTGGTTTACCCCTAGAGATAAGGAAAGAAGAGTAGATCTTTAAATTCTCTCTTTTATTATTATTATTATTATTTTTTCCAATGTCTGGTTTGTCAAGGCCCAAGGGGGAGACGAAAGGAAAGGATTTGTGAGTAAAATAGCTGGGCCACCAAAATTTCCTTGAGAATAGGTGTAAGGGGGAAAAAAAAAAAGTACTAACACTAGGCTTTTCTTTTCTCTTCGTTTCTTTATTTATTTTTTATCTTGTAGAATGTGGACCAAAAGGAGTGTACTCTTTCTTTAACATTTTTTCCTTTTATTTCTTCTGCTTAACTTTCTCTTTATGAACAACAAAGAAAAATATTAGATTTTTTCAGTCTTTTCTTATCTTCCCTTTATTTTTTCTTGTAAAATGGGAACCAAACGGAGCAGAAGAGGGCTTTCATTTTTGGTTGTAATCCAGTTTACTTGACTTTAGTATCATGTCAGTGACGCTAATGAGAAGGGGGTGGGGGAAGGGAAGGGTTGCTTATCTAGTTAGTCTATTTTCTTATAACGTGCACATTTAAATTCCACTCATTTATGTATTTTTCTTCATTTCTTTCTTTTGTCATTTCATGATTTTATTGACAATTGCTGGTTTTGCTTGTTGGATTGGCAATTCAAAGAAGTTCTTTATATTTTCAACTGTTTATTTATATAAGTATCTTTCGTCTAGTGAGTTATTGGAGATAGCATTGACTATATTACAAGCTGATTATCCATAGGGGATTCTGTATTTACTTGATAATTAAAACACTATGTTTAAATCATCTCTCTCTCTCTCTCTCTCTCTCCTTTCTTTTCTACTGTTATTACAATTATGTTGACTGACCAGTAGATAGCAGAGAAATTATTTTAATGGTTATTATCTTTGTGTGTATATTGCCTGTAGTTAGAGGAAGAAAATAACAAGTTACTTCCTCTCTCTGTGTGTGCATGTGTTTGTTTTTGTCTGTCTGTTTGTGTGTGGATATGGGTTGTGCACAAGACCCTAAAATCCTAATTATTTGCACCAAGGCTTATCGAGTTGGTTTGAACATTACTAGGTCATGTCCCCAGAAAACAATAATGATAAGAATATTTGTTAATAGTATCACAGATGAATAAATAAATACTAATTAATGATAATTTATCATGTCATGCACAATATCTCCTGTCCCTCTTGCAGCCACGTTGTGTAGTTCAAATTGTAAAGTTTGGATTTATTGATCATATCTTGAGAGCACACCGATTTTACTGCTTTTTTTTTTTTTTTTTGGTTTGCCAATCAGCACACCTGATGTCTGTGTATACTTTTGTTATATTTTCTCCTTCCACATTATGGGTGCTTAGAATTTCATATTTCTTCAGTCTCTTATTTTTAAGAATATCTTGGCCATGACAGCTGAGTAAAGTTTGTTAGTTTATTTACTTTTACTTGATATATTTTATATACATGTGTGTGTGTGTAGCATATCTGTGTTTGAAGCTTGTGCTCTGTAAAAGTTCTAGGGAATTGTCTTTAGGTTTATTAAAGAAGCTAGCTGTTTAAGCATGCCCAGTATTGTTGCAATATCATCAGAGATGCAGAACTAATATGGCATACTTGCACTTACAGTGCCTTTTCTTGGTTTTTTCAGAAATTTTTCTGCAGTGGGAGATTGATCTTTGGTCCTGATGTGGCATCTCTGTTTCTGTCCACACTCCTTATTGGTTGTCCTGCAATTGTTTTTTGTATAAGGATTTATTTTAATACAAAGAAAAATGATCATCTGTGGAATCCTGTATTGATTGTGGGCGCAATCCTTGGTATTTTGGTAAGTTTTTTTCTATTTTATGTTTATCTCCCAATCATGATTACTGTTTCCAAAACTGTGCATGCCCAAACCCAGTCCTGTGTTGTTGTGGACACAATCCTCACTGTAGGGATGCCGCATGATATTTTCACAAGTGCATTGATTATTCAGAAACCACATGAATTTTAAATGAAGAGAAAAAAGTTACAGCCCCCCTCCCTTCCCCCAAAAGAAAGAAAAAAGCAGAAGAAAAAGAAAGCCCATAGAATGTGTTATCATTGTTTAGGCGGCATGCCAAGCTGGGGAGGCAGGGGTTATCCTCCCAAAACTGGCCAATTAGCCTTGGAAGGAGTCTACTTTGTTTCATTAGTATTTAGTTTTTGTACTGCAGTGCAGGAGCAGTTTTGTTATATTGTTGGATTTCAGAAAATTACTCTGATATAATTTTTCAACTTTCTGTAAATTACTACACATGTATCTTCTTCTTTAGGATATTGACTTTTATTCAAAACTTTGGATACTATCCATCAGACACAATGAAAATCAAGATGAAATTGTTGCAATTCCATGTTTATAACTGATTTTCCATTAGAGAATTGTTTCTTCATGCCTTTGTCTTGGTGCCTATATTGATAGCTTGTTTCTGCACTTACAGTAACAATGACCTATCAACTTTTGTGCAGGATTTAATATTTCTCTTCTTCACCTCTGGTAGAGATCCTGGAATAGTCCCTAGAAATTCAACGCCTCCGGAAGCGGATGAAACATTTGATTCAACTACACCATCTATGGAGTGGGTTAATGATAGAACCCCTCACTTGAAACTACCCCGAACAAAAGATGTGATTGTGAATGGTCACACCGTAAAAGTGAAGTACTGTGACACTTGTATGCTTTATCGCCCACCTCGTACTTCTCATTGTTCCATCTGCAACAATTGTGTCCAGAGATTTGATCACCACTGTCCCTGGGTTGGTCAGTGCATTGGACAGGTAAGTTCAATTTTTCTGTTTGCAGTTTTTCTTTCTTTCTTTTTTCCAAAGAAAAAGAAAAGGTTTAAGATTATATTCCGTGTTTATGTTACTCAATATTAGACCTGTCAACAAACTGAACTGATATACATCTATTTAAGGAAAAGCAAATTTGGTAAAGGTGAAAGGGGTTGCTGGCCATTACTTAGTCTTTTCGATATAATTTAATAATATAGGTTTATTAAGTCAAAAAGATAGGAATTTTCATTAATTTTAATTTCAGAGCAATGCAAAGGAAGCAATTAGAAGGCTGGTACATCAAATCACCAGGAATGCAATGGGTTGGATGTGGGAAAGGGAAAGTCCTCCTGAACGTATCCCTATTAGACATTTGATATCCTGACCTCATCCGAAACCCAATTTAGAAATTCTATCCTAAACCTATCCTACTAATAGTTGCAAAAGCTTCACCCACCAAAAACTTACCCACTTACTTCCATAGTACTTTTTGTAGAAAGATAAAATTGAATGATAAAAATCAAAGAAAGAAGAGAAAATGTACTTGTTGAGTTGTTTTGTCTAATCACGTCTATGTTGTCACATATTTTGAATGACCAAAAAATCATTTCATTCTGATTGATTTACACTTGTAGCTGTATACTGTTGAATCTTTTCTGAGTCTACTTTAAGTGTCGAAAATAATTGATGGATTGAAAATACTGTAGCAGTTTCCAAAATTGTTGGATGTTAGGAGGGGGGCTATATTGGAGTATGTTGAATGTTTGGAATTTCTTTTCTCATGCAATAATAGGGTATCTGGACTTCTGCTGGTAATGACCTTATTAAATGGAAATAAAGTTGGTTGTGAATGAACCTGGTATCAAAAAGTTAGTGAATCTACTAAAAAATAATTATGTGATTTTCTTTTTATTAATTATTAATATAAGCCTATACTCTTTTTTCCTTCGTCAATTTGATTCTCAATGGATATATGAAGTTTGAAATGATATTACCTAAAAGTCAGATTGTGTAAAGTGCGGTCTCTTTTTTGTTTGGGACAACTGCACCTCTAGCTCCTCCAATCACTCTTTGTTAGGGTATAGCTCCTCTGCAGACATTGTTTCATGTCAATTGTAAGGCTACCTAATTGAGCTGCTGTATACTGTCACAGGCCAAACACTTTTTTTCGAGCACTGGACTTGTGGCGCTTGTCTTGGACACCCACTGAGAATTTCACCCATTAGTTACCTTGCGAAAAGCACGCACATGCAGCCATAATTAGAATGTAGGGAAACAATGAATGCCCAATTTTAAGGCAGCAGCACTCTTTTCCTAATTAGACTACTAGTTTGTAATATGATGATAAATAGGGAATGGTATTTTATGGCAATACTAATTGGTGATCCTGGTGTGGCTTTCAAAGTGGTAAGAAAAGCATAATATGTATAAGAAAGATGCTGTAGTTAATTTACATGATATGAACTAGGAAATTGATGCTTCGAATTCTATTTGGTTTGCAAATGCTACTCAAATTGTTTCATCATACATTCTTCTGGAAACTAACAATACTTCTACATGTTGATCTGGTTGCAGCGTAACTATCGGTTCTTCTTCATGTTCATCTTAACATCAACCATCTTGTGTATACACGTGTTCGTGTTTTCTTTGATCAGCATTCTTAAAATTCTTGAAGAGAAAGGCAGTGTTTGGAAGGCTGTGCAACATGATATCCCATCAGATTTTCTCATAGTGTACTGCTTCATAGCTGTCTGGTTCGTTGGTGGTCTTACCGTTTTCCATTTCTATCTGATTTGCACAAACCAGGTAGCCTTATTACTTAAAATACGTAGAAACAAGTGATATAGACTGTATATTTTACTCTCTTGTGCTTCGTTATGTTACAGTCATATTCCTACGTAGTTATTAATATATCTAATGTCTAGGGTATGAATAGATTTATTAACAGATTATAGCATCTCTAGGGGATCTGTTTTATTTCGTTGTAAAACATTTTCCAGAAAGTATTTCCACGTTTACCTATATTTGGTGCAAATAAAAATCCCAACCCAACGGAAATATTTTTCCATTCAGGGGAAATTTACACCTGGATGGGCAGAAAATTTGTGTTTCGCACAACTGAATTCCCTCAAAGTTTAAGTAATTTTATGCCCTTAACAAGCAGTGCTTGAGTTACAACAATAATAAATAATAATCATATAAGAAGGTTATTAGGCTTCTCTTTATTCATCTTTTTCTTCTCTCTCTTCTATCGTTTTCTTAGGACTTTGTCTCTCTCTTTTCTTTCTTTCAGATCTCTCTCCCTCCCTCTCCACTGGGCCTGAAGTCCTGATATTCCTCCATTACACCCTCCGTGTAGTGGATACATAAAATGGCCTGAAGTTCTGATATAATTTAGGAATGGCTACAAATAAAGGCTAACATTGCATTTATATTCTTTGAAAATAACTTTAACAAAACATGACATTGACATTTGGAAGCAAAGGTATGATCATATGTACTTAGCTCACTCCTTAACTTCAAAAGTTCAACACTCTTCACTTAGCAAGCTCAGCAAACATTTACAATGATTACTATTGCTAACACTCTTGTAAACTATTCGTTCTTTTCCATTGTTTGACCCTCCTAAACATTGCTTTCCACACTAAGCGGTAGATCTGTTTTCTCCTCTTTAATTAAGACATTCATTTCATATTTCAAGTTCAATTCTTTTCTTTGAATGACCCTACTATGCATGTATGCTCAATTATTACACACAGATCATGCAAAGTGAGTTTATTCTCATTCTCTTTATAGTGTAGGTGTCAACATCACATGGATCTAGTCTTTATAGGGTTCTTAGGTAACCATAAGGTTCCCTAGATAATTCTGGTCTTTGGCCAGAAAGAGAGTTTTTTAAGGCCTCAAGGTTCAACTAGTGTGTTTGTGTGCGTGTGCTTTGTAATTCCAGCAACGTGTCAGCGAAGATCACTTCGTTGTAAACCCTACAAGTGTCCAATGATTGCATCGTTTGGACCATTAGAAAGGCAACCCAAAGAAAATTTATTCTAGGGTCTAATAATCGCAAACTATCTTTTTGAGAAAGGCCCTACAGCCACCTTTTTTGGTGACTGCAGTGCTGCAGAAAATTCTGGGGCAGCCAAATCTTAATGTTTGGTTACTACAATGCAATGCAACACACTGAATCACTCATACAACATGTTATGCCAATTTAAAACACTCAGGAAATTATTCAATCATGCTGTACAGACTATATTCATGTCAATTAAGAAAGAAATCAGATCCCACATGTTTCCTTTAGTGCTGGCAGCATGTATTGGAAGATCAAACATAAAGTTTAATTCAATTATTAATGTATTAATAGGTTTTTATTATGATTCTTATAGTAACATAACTATTCATCAATGGTAAGGCTTATTAGAATTCATACCTAAGCAAAAATCTACGAATAGACAAAAATCTGTTCTTTTGGGCAGCAACACTGTTCTGTGCAGGAAACAACCTCTTGCACTGATTTTGCAAGATTTAACATATTCAAATTAAGAAAAACACAAAGGAGATATTTTTCTCAAATTTGTGGAAAATGAGCTCTAAAAAACTCCATTGAAAACATTTGCATCTAGAAGCTGGACAGCAGTGGCAACTTCTAGGAATCAATTTTGGGGCTTATTTCGACTGTCCTGGTTGCAACCTTAAAGGATTTTGTTTGAAGGCTTTTAGGGTTTATCTTGGAGAGAGAGAGAGAGAGAGAGCTGCGTTTGTTTTCTTTTTGCTTTCTTCTTTTTTAAAACTGACGTGAGGCTTGGGGCTTAATTAAGCGGCTGATTTATAAAGTAACTTTAGGGTTTTAATTGACTAACAGCAATAAGGTAAACTGATAGCTGCTGCAGGGGAATTTTAGGGTTTTAGGGCTATTAGGGATTTTAGGGCAGCTATAAAATAAAGTTGGTTTTTTTTTTTTTTTTTTTTTTGGACATGTCCACACAAGAGGAGGGGAGGGTGATTCGAATTTCGAACTAATGACCTCCACTTCTTAAGGCGTGGTCCACAATTGATTGAGCTATCCCTTGGGGACAATGTTTAGGTAGTTTTACTTCTGAAATAAAAACACAGTTTCTTGAGGTAGGGTTGCAAGTAAAACTGTAAGCATTAAAACTAAAGTTTCCTTTCAAAAATAGACCTCTTTTATTTTTGAAATAACTTAGGAAAACAGCTCCTACAAAATAGGGATGTGTTAACATACAATTAGGACTTGTTTTAACAAAGAAAACTTTCCTTTTTGGGATAAAAGACAGCTGGGTAGATTTTGATAGGATTTAGACTTCAATTTTATTGACATTTTTGCCCCTTTTAAGTCTTTTTAATCCCTTTAACATATCCCTCTATTAAACCCACAAAATTAAAAGAGATAATTAAGGGAATAGCTACCAAACAAAAAAAAGAAAAGAACAAGCAACATCATAAAAATTACTCTAGGAGGTCTAGGGTTCTACAACAACACGATGTTATGGTGCCATCCCAATACTCAGTTGGAAACTATTATTATATGCGAACTTGATTAAGGAAAGGTATTGGATCCAACTTCTCTTAAAACCAAGAACGCACACCCATAACATGTCTTACAAAGTCTGAATAGTTCTCTCTAGCTGAACATCTGTTTGGGGATGGAAGGCAATACTAAATCTTAACTTGGTTCCCATCGCCTCTTCCTGAACCTTCCAAAATCTCAACGTGAATCAGGGGTCTCGTTTTGAGACAATTATTGTTGACACCCCATGCAATTTGACAACCTCTTGAACATATAATTGTGTCAGTTTCTCCCTCGAGTACCTTACCTTGATTGGAATAAAATGGACAGCCTTTGTCAATCGGTCTACCACCACCCATATGACGTCTTGCCCCATAGGTGCCCTAGGCAACCCTACCACAAAATCCATGGCGACTTCTTCACAATTCCACTATGGCACGTGAAGTGGCTGAAGAGGTCTTGTAGGTCTCTGGTTCTATGTGTGCTATCCGGATGTACAATGTAGAGTGAACGGTGAGCTTCCTCCCTACTCTCTTAAACTCCTCATCATTCGGTACAAATAATTTAATCCCAAAACCTCAATATCCCATCAATCATGACGTAGAAGTTTAGTGCTTCCCCTTTATTGACATTGGCCTTAAGCATCACGAACCTTGGGTTCTTCTCTTGTGCCACCTTAATTCTCTCTACCAACATTAATTGGATTACCAATTTAGCCATAAATGTTGGTTGTCCCTCTTCCACAATCTCTAAGCTGAGCCTTTCTAGATTTAATTTGGGGTAACTTCACTGAAGACCCCTAAACTTTCATCCGATTTGACAAACTCACCCCAAACTTCAAAATCTCTCAATTTAGTTCCCTGAACATTCAATTGCAATTAATTTGGACCCCTCCGTCAAATTTTAAACGTTAAATACCATTTATACCCTGACTTTTTTATAAAATTCCAACTTTACCCTTAATTCCAAAATGTTTCTTTATTTAAAAAAAAAAAAACAAAAATCAGGGATATTTTTGTCTTTTTTGTTATTTCTAACGGCTAAATTTGACGGAGGGGTTCAAATTGAGAGCAATTGAAAGTTTAGGGACTAAATTAAGAGATTTTGAAGTTTACGTGGGGTTTGCAAATCGAATGGAAGTTTAGGGGTCTTCAGTAAAGTTACCCCATTTAATTTTGATTGTGATCATCAAGGATGCTACCTCCCCTACTGATCTAGCCCACCACACTTGCCTTTCTTGGATGGTAGTTGATCGTGCAATCGTAATATATTATCAGCTCTTAACCATCTCCTTTGTCTCATTTTCAGTTCCTTCCAAATGAAGAAATACTTGAGACATTTGTGGTCTATGTATATCTCACACGGAAAAGACCACTGTCTACAGCTCCACAAATCATGAGTGGGGTAATTCTGCTCATAGTTGTTTAGTTGGCAGGAGGCATACGTTGCAAGCTTCGCAATTTGCATGAGGACACATCCCAACTCACTTTTTTTCTGCTAACCTAGCCTATGCTTTGGTGTAGATCCAAACCTAGAGCCTATATGCTACCGTCCTAATACATATAATTTCTAAGGTCTTTAGAGCCGATTACTTTGGTACCACGTTGTAACGCCCCTTAATTATTATGCAATATATAATAACTTAAGTGCACTACTATTGCACTTTGACGTTATAAATTCAACGAAATTAGCTATATATATATTGAAATTATATCCCTCAACAAATAACGCTTCATTTCATGTCATGGTTTTTCATAACTTTCATACCATTTCATAGCCTTTCATACTAGTGAGATCAGGCAGCTGAAATTGGATATGTCAGGTTTGACTAATACATTAATATAATTTTCTTTTTTTGATAAGTAATGTATTTTTTATGAAAAAGCGTAAGGCGCCCCTAAGAACAAGGCATTATTATACACAAGAGGCTCCAAACTAGTAGAAGAAACCCAAACAATACAGTAAGAACACCCACAAATCCACGCATCCGACTAGCCCTCAAATCCAAAACCCACATAACAACAAAGCCCAAAACCCCCCGAGGCGCTCAACGCTAGAAAGCGTGAGTCTTGCCTTTTCCTCACCTAGAGGATGTAACGTAACCTCTAAGGAGACATCAATCCCCTTACACGGATCCCCCATGAAAGTCCAGTCCAAACGGGTGGCAGGGGGGAAATCACTCAAAGGGCAAGGGAAATCTCTATCTTCCCCACCTCAGAAATCTCCATCCTCCTCTTCACTATCCACCAATTCCAAAGATGGACTGAATCCAACCAACAACTTTTGGGATTGGACCAAGCCTGTCACTGCACTAGAAGAGATAGGCGGGACACTTAATGCTGACACTGCCTTGGCGATCAAGCTATCATCCACTTTCAAAAATCTATTATCCCTCATCTTGCAGTTATAGCACTTCATGGGTTTAGAGGTGAGTAAAGACAGTGACAGCAAATCAAAAACCCGAAGCCTGAAGCCACGACACCTGACGAATCCTTCGGCCTAGGAAGCCCTCTTGGAGCCAACCCAGTATTCAAGACTACACTAGAGACCCTAACTGTAGGAACGGATGGAAGAAGGGCCATACCTGAAGCTTCCTTGCTTGGACCCAAAGCAATCGGCAGGGACAGAGGGTTGAGAAAGCCACATGGAAGAAGACTTTTCACCAGTTTAGGGTTCCCTCCATCATTGGGCCGAGTCTCCACAATAGATGATGCCGAAATCTGAGATTCTAATGTTATCTAGATGAATATCGACGACAAGCTTGCTGTCCAAGGAACGTCGACGACACCAGAACTCACCAGGGTAGACCCAATAGAGACCCCTTCCAAAACCTTTGGGACCAGACCAACCATCAAACGAGCCTTTGTCACATCCTCTATCAAAGTCTTTGACGTCCCTAGGACCAAACCAATTGTCAGTGGAACCTTTGGCATATGCTTTGTCAAAGTCTGATGTTTCTAGAGCCGGGTCAGACCTGGACTTGATAATGGAACTGGGCTTAAAAGGCCTTTGGAATAAAACAGGAGTTTGGACTTGGACTTATGAAAGGGATAAAGCTTGGGCTTGTGTGCTTGCCTAAAGGCCCAAAGACCCTTCTTGCGCCCAATGGGCTTACGACCCAACCCAAGCTTCACCAGCCTAGCCAAAATTGAAGCCATCACCCGATCCAAATCCCCTAGCACCTTCTCAAGACCACCCTTCTATGCCCAAAGGATTGAAAACAGGTCCTCCTTTGTGCTCTGCACAACCCTACCCCCATTTGTAGCATCACGTGATGAAACGTCTGTGGCATAACCAGACAGATCTCCATGAACTAAGACATTAATATAATTACTTGTCTAAAAGTCACATCTTTACAACTTAAATGCATACATAACCCAAAAGTTGCAAAATATGTACCTTCCAACTATATTGGTAGATCAAACTACAATGCCAAGGCAGACCAAAATCTACACAGTACAAAATACCCTCAGGGAGCGTGTCTACCCTCTACTCTATCTGCTCATCCCCTAAGTCGGCGTCCTCTGTAAAATGCAATAATAAAACATGTTTCATAGTTCCTGTTCCCATTTCAAGTCAAGAGATAGATAAATAAACACATCCCTTTGCACGGCTAAAAACTAAAACATCATATCATATTTAACTTGCAAAGTAAATTGTCATAAACATATCATTACAATCATCATATCATCTTATTGCTTTTCCCCGTAGCCATGCTAGGACATTTAACACATGTACCATTGAGGTTGGCGCGTCTCATATGTCGTACGTAGCCCATCTTGTGGCCACAGGATGGGTGATCATGGCTTCACGTAAACATCCTTCACTATGATGGCTTACTCAAGATAGAATTTACAGAGGTAATATCCAACTTCTTATCGCCTGGTTGCGTTGTGCTATCCCTATTCTTATTTATCACGCGGTACTGGTGTCATAATTAAAAGCTATGGCACATGCTCACACATACATTTAACATTTAATCATTGTTTTCTTAAACATTTCATTTCCTTTCATTTCATAACTTTCTGTGTAATTTCATATTGTGAGTACGTGCCACTTTTTACCTCATACTATAAATTTAGCTTTCATAAAAATAAAAAAAAATCCATTTTTCATTCTACATAACATATCAATTTCATACATCAAACATAACATACAACATATATGAAATTTATGGGCTCGCGTCAAGTAATAAAAGCACATCGTTTCATGCATGTTAAAATATTCAATAAATTTGCAATTTATCATATAATAAAAGGCATCATTTTATACACACTTAAATATCCAATTTTATTTGCAAATTTATCATGTAATGAAATTTTTTTTTTTAAAAAAAAAACATTATTTCATGCATTCTAAAATATCCAATTTAATTCCAAATTTATGGAAATAAACTTTTACATCATTCCGGAGCACGTTTACTTCGTTTGCTATATCCCTTGGTTCCTCTTTGTCCGCAGTGTTTCGTTTGTGGTCTACAAACCGCAGTGTTTCGTTTGTGGTCTACAATTAATTCTTTCTTGTTAGTCGAGTTTTTTCTTTTAACTTAAAATTAAACACCTAGTCCCTCTATTCGTCCTCTCATTTAAAAACCTCTTTTTTTTCTTAACCATATAGGTCTCTCTCTCTCTCCCTCCCTTACTACTCTCTCTCTCCACCTCACTGGCTGTGCTGTTGCACAACCCAATCCCTCTCTTCTCCCTCTTCAATCTCCCCTTCTCTTATACTTCTCTCTTCTGTTTGGGGTGGCGTGCACCATGGCTGTGCCGCCGGCCACCCCACTCTCCTTTTCCTCCCAACTCGCTTCTTCCCTCAATCCATCTCTCTCTCACTCACACAGAAACTCACACTTTCTCTAACAAAATCCCTCCTTCAAACACCATTCACACCCAATCATCAAACAAAAAATCTGGAAGAAGGGCACGGTGGGGAATCACGGTGGCGCGTCATGACAGTGGTGGCGGGAGACAAAGAGTCCATAGGAAAGTGGCTCTAATACTACGAAAAGCTTATGCTAAAATTTAATCGATACTGTAAGCGGAAGCTAGAGAAACCACCACTGGAAAGTGCCCTATAAGGCAGGTCTTGATCTTATTGACTTGATTTATTTGTGTTAGAGATGAGTCTATTTATAGGGAAGTAGGGTAAGTGAAGTGACTTAAGAAAGGTAAATACTTAATAAAGAAATTAACACAGATAGAAGATATCTTATATTCTGACAGATTTTAGCAAGGCTCTGTCATTAACTTAAAAAACAGTTCTGTAGCTTCTGTATTGCATTGAAATGACTAAGGTTGCCTCCATTTCCTGATTTAAGTGCTACATCACCTAGTTTAATTGGATCTGGTGAAGTAAATATATGGTCAGTCATATTGTCAAAGTTAGCTCCTAGTGAATATACAAATATAAGTTCAAATCTCTGTTAATTTTGTCCCAACTATTTGAATTGTTATACATTCTAATAAATCATATACGGCGAGTTTTCTTTCTACCTAAATCCACCTTACATGTCATCTCATTTGTCACTTACGAAAACCATGTTAGTCCCAAATGTATTGTATACCACAAGAGAAGTACCAATGCTTGATCCCGGTTATGAAAGCTTGGAGTTGCATACTCTTAACTGCAAGGTCAAGGGAACCTTGATAAATTCTTGTAATTGAGGATTAATCTTCTGTCATTTTGTTCTTATTACTTGCTACCCACAAAGTCTCCCAGTCTTAGAGATGTGATTCTTTTTAATTCTGTCATCTCTTACTGTTCGAATCTGCATCTTGTTGTCTGTGTACGTTGTTTTATAAGCATATACTTTTGTAACTGCACGATTGACCATGGATTCTCTTATAAATAAATGTCCTATAACCATTTTTCAGTTCTAACATAACAATTCATAGTGTGTTTTATTTTGTGAGTAACGTGATTTTTGAAGGAAATAGAGAGAATAAAATTTTCCTTACCAAGCCTTAAAGAGAGTACTCTCTCTTACAGGTTTCAAAAGGACTGCTCAAGGCTTCTTCTTATTAGTATCATGTATCTCAGATATTGGAGATTCTATAAATTACATCTCTTTAAAGTTATCTTAGAATCAATATTTGTATTTGTTTCAGGATACATTATCGGAATAGGCCTTTTATTGTGGAAATTTGTCCATATTTTTTATTGTGTGCCTTCAGGAAATTACGTAGAATTGTATACTTGGTTTTCAAAATAAAATAATAATTAAATTGCAAGAAAGACAATGAGATTTATCCTGTTTTGTCAGGCTGATTTCCAAGTTGCAAATCTATTTTGTGCTACTAAAGGGGTCATCATGTGCCTCACCTATAAAAAATAAATAAAAAGGGGTCATCATGTGCCTTTTCATAGACATTTTCACTACCGCGTGCTTATCTAATGTGTTTTTATTTGTTATTTTTTCTTTCTTTATTTTTTTGCAAACACGAACAGTCACATATATCTGCTTCTTTTTTTTTAAGGGATTTTCTTCAGATGTAATGGATCATAATTCTTTTATTAATTCTAATAAATCAATTTTGATATTTGTTTTACTTCAGACAACTTACGAGAACTTCCGCTACCGATATGATAAGAAGGAGAACCCATATAACAAGGGAATGATGAAGAACCTCATAGAGGTTTTTTTCTCTAAGATCCCCCCTTCTATGCATAAATTCCGGTCATTTGTGGAGGAAGAACATATAATGGTGGCATCTGTGACTCCAAATCATGGGGAAGCTATTATTAGCCCAAAGGAGAAAATTGACATTGAAATGGGAACTAAGTGTGCCGAGGGCGGTGATTTAAAACTTCCAGGAATTTTGCGACATTTGGACTACAGTGATTTGGAAGATAGTATGAAGAGCGTGGAGGAAGAACGAAGAGCCGCTTTTGATCCAGTCCTGCCTGTTGAGCAAGGATCAAAACAATGTGTTCAAAGCTCCACTGATGGAGATGGAGTGGGAACGTTTATCCAAAGATCCTCTACTGGTGATGGAGCTGGAGTGTCTGATCAAAGCTCCACGGCTGCCAATGGAAGTGAAGCATTTGAGGGAACCGATGATGGAAATAACCTGCACCAAACCACAACAGCACCAGTTTTTCAAGCATAAAGGTTTTTTGGTCTTTCCATTCTGAATTTTCAAACTTTTGTTTTTAGGGATAAATACAAAAAAGCCTCCTGCACTACCACCCATTTTCAAAAAAGTCCCACAAATTGACTAGTGTGACACTTAGATATATCAAACTATTATTTCGTGGCAAATGAGCCACTCCGTTAGGGTTTGCCGTTAGATTAGATGGAAAAGTGGTCACGTGACTACTTTTTTTGTATTTATTTATTTTTTTTCATATAATCTCAACAAGTTTAACTTACTAGTCATTAATTAAGCATTTAGCCATGATAAATGGTAACAGCTGGTTTGGGTGCAGGACATTTTCTGTGGCTTATACACCTTGAAGCAGATGGGGATGATTTGTTGTTTCTCTAGTTGCCGTAGTTGGTTGCTTGAAAAGGCTGTGAGTTCCCAAATATTGAAGTTGAATACATGCTCAGGGGCATTTTTTTTATGCTGGAAAAGAGGAGAGGCTGGCATAGGATTTTTCATCTCTTCATTATTAAGTTCAGACCAAGTTTGTTATAAGCTGTAAATGTCACATGCACTATTCCAAATAATGCGGAAACCTTCAACAAAATGGCGCCGGCAACAAATGTATAATGATCTCAACATTTGTGTTGTAGGTTTTCATTTTCCTTTGTGTTCTTCTTTACCACTTTAAATTACTCATGTTCAAGGTTTTTCTGTATTTGGCTGGAGTTGAGTATATATATCTGATGAACTGGACTGACTTGTATTTATAATAATGTGCAATATTCTTTTTTTGTTCCCTTTTTTTTTTTTGCATATCTCCAGCTCTAAAGATTTAGATTGAAGGATCTTCATTGTATCTGATTAGATTTGTTATCGATGTTCAATTAATCGTCATTTCTGATATATTGACTGGACACATGTCATAAGTGAATCGTGATAATAGATGTATGCCCTCGGTGTTGGTAAACAAAAATCGTGATAATAGGTTTTTATACAACTTTAAAAAAACAAATCGGTCATTCGATTTGTAGGTAAAGGTATGGGTTTTAAATATTTTGTATGAAAAAAAGGATAAGAGAAGTACAAATAAAAGTCATCTTTTTAGTCCATACAGACACCTTTGAGACACATTATTATCCGGTGGAAGTCAAGAAAAGAGAAAAAGATCAGAGCTCTAGGAGATTACATCAATTGTTGTTCAAACATGATCTACAGACTTGGAAAGAAGGTTATTCATAATAGGGCGTGCCTTACACATGGCCTCCAGTGCCACAGTTTTAGGCATGGTGATTCCATTACCTTCAGCCATATCTACTTTTTCCTTGCCAACCCTTTTCCACTCAAAGCACTGAATCAATGACCCCAAAGCTAATCCCACCGTTCGTTGGGCTAGCCCTGACCCTGGACATGCCCTCCTCCCCAGCCCAAATGGCATCAACTTGTGCGCCTCTGCCTCACCGCACTCAAATCTCTCAGGCTTAAAGCTGGCTGCGTCATCCCACACCTTGGGGTCTCTGTGTATGGCCCATGCATTCACCAATAACATTGTGTTACGTGGAACATCGTATCCTCCGATAATACAATCATCAGAGGCCATGTGGGGTACTAGTAGTGGGGCTGCAGGATATAATCGAAGGGTCTCCAAAATTATCCTTTGTAGGTAACATAGTTTAGAGATATCTGGTTCATCCATCAAATTCTCTTCCCCAATTTGACTGTCCAACTCAGCTCTAGCCTTCTTCAATACGTCAGGATGGTTGAGCAGATTGGACATCGCCCACTCTAATGTCACTGCTGAAGTGTCAGTTCCGGCAAGTAGCAAGCTCTGCACAGTATACATTAGAAAAAGGGTTAAACAGGAAAAATGGACTGATCATTGGGAGTATAGCAGCTATAATTGAGCAAGATTTTATAACATGGTTTAGCTAATTCAATGTCACGGCCGACACTTTATGTGCATCTATATATACAAATGCCCCAATTCCCATCCATTAAATAAAAATAGCCCCATAATAGATATGTACACATACATGCATGAAGCCACGTTTCCCATAATTTTATACTAAAAATTATAATAATCCTATCTCCACTTATCTGGAAAAACATAAGCGGGCGCTAAAACTTACCAAAATAAGGGCTTTGATAATTTGGTTCGTGTAATAATCAGGCTGTGATTTCTGCAAGGAAAGCAGATGGTCGATCATAGTGTTTCCCTCCTCCTTACCCTTCTTCTCGTCAATAAGAGCTTGCAAGAAGGCATCCATCTTCTTGGCAAGCCTCATCAGCCTCTTCTCCAAACCCCCATGATCAATCCACCGCAAAATGGGCACGAATTCTTGAGGATTCGACGCCCCTGCTGATGCTACAACCTCTATCATCATCTTCTTAAACCGTCTCGCTTCTTCCTCGTTCTTCACCTCCTCTCCGTACCCGTAGTACCGCTTCCCCGCCACCATTCTCATTATGATGTTAAAGGTGAGGTCCGAGAACATTGATTTCAGCTCCACCTTGGTGAAATCTTGGGACGAGTTGCGTCCCAGTTTGTGCAGCAAGCGCTTAATCTCGTCCCTTCGGATGCCCAAGAACATGTTGAGGCGGGGGGTGGAGAAGATCTCGAGCGCGCTGATGCGGCGGAGGTTGCGCCAGAGGTCGCCGTAAGGGACTCCTACCACGGTGCTCTGGTTGTAGCCGACAATCTTGGCCACGAGGGAGGGAGGACGGTTGGCTAAGACGATGTCGTTCTTGGTGAAGCATTCCTCGACTGCAGAAGGGGACGAAACGATAACCACGAGGCGGGAGCCGAATCGGAGAGAGAAAATCTGGCCGTATTTTTTAGAGAGGCTGTGGAAAGTCCGGTGAATGGGCTTTTTAACGAGATGGAGATGACCGAGAATTGGGAGAGAAGGTGGGCTGGGAGGGAGGTGTTTCGGTGTTCTTCTTTGAAGGTAGATGATCAGCTTGAAAGCAACGGCGACGAAGAGAAGAGAGAGGGATGAGTAGAGAAACACCATGGCTTCCATATTTGCTTCAGTGCTTCTTTCTGATATTTGATATTGAAGACGACAAAAACTGATTTGGCATGTTTTATATGTATCACGTGCTAAGACAGTGAGGCCTCCTCAAAACCTCACGCGTCAGTGAGTGCGTATGCATTTGTTTTATTTGCTTAATATATTTGATCTTTCGCCATCGACTACGTGTCGCATTGGCTAGCCGTCGATTTTTTTTATATTTATGGTCCCTTCAAGACCTCTGTTTTTTATTTTTTAGTGAATAAAATACTGTTTAAGTTAACAACTAAACCTTCTACAAACAAAAATGGACTATAATCTAATCGAGGCTTCTTATCCTCTTTCGCTTTTGTGGATTGACACCAAATTGAACCAATAGACATGAAAAAGCACATCAAGGTTGTCTCTATATATAAGCCGAGTGTCACCAAAACAGTGCATGTGTGATTTCTCTTTTATTTGCTTTATCTTGGTGTTGCCTAACAAGTAGCTTAAGAGTAAATATATACGTGGCCAAACCTGAGTGGCTGAGTTTTTTTTTTTTTTTTTTTTTTCCAGCTAGATTGATAATATATTAAAAGCCACAGCAAGATCAGGAATGATGCCGAACATAATATAGCAGTTTGCATAAACCTCAACAAAATCGAGAACTCTTGACAAAGTGGAACAGAAGAAAGTTGCCATGAGACCTGATCAGTTCTTGGCGTAAAAAATAAAAAAGCCAGGTTCCCAGTAGGGTCCACAGGGTCCAAACCCTATAAATTATTCATTGTCGACAAAAATTACTTCAAACACGGGGGACTTTGGCGTTAGCTTCCCTTGTTTGGTCAAGCCAAACACGTTAAATGTTTGATGTAAGTGAAGAGTGAATTAATGGAGTCAAAAAATTCAACTCTCATAATTTTTATAAAAGTTTAATCAACTCAACAAATCTATAGGAAGATTTCATTGTTTACCTAGAGCACCGTAGCGTAAATTAGTTAATTTATTCATTAAAAAAACTCACGTTTTTCATATTTGTTTATATATAAGTTGTTTTTGTCTTCTTTTTTTTTTTGGTGTGTTTGGTTGTCGTGTTGAGGGGTGCGATATATATGAAAATGGTGGAGATGTTGTCCGAAAGGGAGAGAGAGAGTTGAAGGGGGGGTGGGGTGGAGATATTAAATGTATGGGCATTTAATGCACTACTATCATTAAAATTTTTGAACAATATTACTATTCAAAGCACACTAAACGAAAAAAATTGAAAAATTTTGAAATAGAGAGGATCCATTTCCTAGGAGCGTCCAGGCTCAATGAATTTTTAGCAAATGCTTTTGATCGAGTTTGCAAATGCTCTCGATTATTTATTTTAATAGTTAATGAATTTTTGGGGGTTTGTGCACGTTTTATAATGGGGAGTATTTTTATGCATTCACGCACTTCACCTCTCCTTGTAGGGGCGGTATGCAAAGAACTTTCTATTTCTTTATATATTTAGTATTATTGAATATAGAAGATGATATTGTGTGTATAGAATAGATGAGAGGATTAGAGAGATGGATAATGACCGGGACCAATTGGACGAATGCAAGGGTACATATTATTGAGTCTTCGACATACTCTGTTATTTCCAAAGCAACAGATTATAAACAAGCTAAATAGATCTTTTTTATTAATCTCTTCTATAGTTTGGGCTTATAAAGTTATACTGATTGCTAACTACTTTGACAGCTAAGTCCAACTACCTTTAACTCAGGTCAACTATCTTAACTAATTACTCTCTCACTTATTTGATATAGAACCATTATAGATCTCTCACATTGTGCGGCCGGAGTCTTAGTTTAAGTGTATGTTTGAGAAATAGATTTTTAAAGTTAAAAAGTATTTTTTTGGCAAAAACTTTATTTTTAAGCTTTTGCCAAAGTGCGTTTTTGCTATTTTTAATTTTTTTTTTTTACCCTTAAAAGCACCTTCATTTTATTTTATTTTTTTACCAAATGAATACTTTTCTTTTCAAACGAGGTTTTTTGAGTATTAAATGCACTTTTAGATTCCTCAAACAAATCCTAAAAATGACTCCAAAAAGACGGTAGAATAAAAAGAAACCAACGCCAAGACTGCTGTTTCTTTTTATCTTACGAGAAAAGTTAACATGCAGACTTATAATATCTATATCATACTAAAAATTGCATTTATATCGTTTCAAATTACCAACAAAATTGTAATTTCCTTTAGATGACAAAATTATTCTTAATAATAATAATTAAAAAAAGAAAAAGAAAAAGAAAAAAGATGGTGACAGCCACAGGACACCGTGAGTCAAAAGATTCTAATTTTTAAGGGTATTTTTGTTTTTGTTTTTTTTTAGGATAAAAAAGGTGCATTGTAAATTTTTAATAATTTGAAGGGACATTGATGTAATCTTCAATTAAAAAAGGCATTATAAATTGAGTATTATTTTGAGAGATTTTTTTATTTTTATTTTTATTTTTTTTGGGTCAACAGCATGTGGAAATTTGAACTTCTTTTACCATTTGACGGAAACAATTATATATAAACACGGTAACCTGAGAGGTCTTCCTTTCTTTATTTATTTAGTTTTTATTCCATCTTACATTTCTTCCAATATATATGTTAGTTTCAATAATTCTCGTTCTTTACATTTCTTCCTAGCGGCTTGGCCTATGGTAGGTATCTGGTTCACCGCTTTAGGTATCAACACTATGACTTTCAACTTAAATGGTTTCAATTTCAACCAATCCGTAGTTGATAATCAAGGGCGTGTAATTAATACTCGGGCTGATATTATTAACTGCGCTCACCTTGATAAGGAAGTTATGTATGCATGAACATAATGCTCATAATTTCCCTCTTGGCTTAGCTGCTGTCGAAGCTCCATCTACAAATGGATAAAACTTTGGTTTTAGTATTAGTATATATGAATTATTGAAAATAAAGGAGCAATAATCAACTTCTTGTTCTCTTAATTAGCCTTATAATTACTATTTAGTTGTCTTTTACTTACATAAGTCTTTTTCTTTCTTTACTTTTGTTGAAGACAATTTTTAGAGGAATGACGTGGCACGATGTCCGAGGAGTCGTCAGGCTGCAAAGAATAACAAACAAGAGGATAAGAGTTGCCGGTGGTGTGTCGGCGGGGGATAACTCCGATGCCTACGTCAGTAATGTATTTGAGAGGGAGAAAGTAATAAGCAATGAGAGCTTGTGAGAGAATTTTCCGATTACCAAATAATTAATTGAAGCTTCCCTTTTATAGGCATCAGGTAGTAGTTGTCTCCCTAGAATAGTCGGCCCCACATTCTCAAGGATCCGTGTGTGCCATGTCGAGGAAGTGGATCATGGGTACTCTGCTATCGTGAGATCGTGGAGTAAGTTAGTGGGTGGCTTGGCCACGTTTGTGTCAAACATGGGTGCCCGAGTGATCCTTGGGTGCACGTGTCTTGATCTGGCACCCACAGTTGTGCCACATTCTAGCGAAGGTGGGTGCTGTGTTTGGGACGCTAGGTGAATCCCATGTTTATTGTTGAACGTGGGATTCCTTCATATGTGGAAGGACCATTGTATCCTCAGTAAAGAACTGTTATACCCTCGGTGGGCTGACCATGCATCAGGCTGGGCCTACTAAGTCTTGGCCTGGGTGTGGTCTATGTGGGATTGTACATTGGACTGGGCTTAGAGGCCTGTTGGGCCTTATGTGGCCAATCCATGACCCAACACTTACCTCCAATTTCCTTGTCCGAGTGAGTATGAAAATTTCATGTTTTTCAGAATGAGTCAGCTTCCTAAATCCCGACCTGTCCTCGGTGAAAGGATTTTCTTGGATGCATCTTCGGAAATTTGAAATTTTGAATTTTAAAATTTTGGAGGGAATTTGTCTTTCGAACTTCCAAGCCAATGATTTTTGAGACCGTTGGTCTTCCGGAGCTATGGTCGATAGCTTGCACGCTTGACCTTGTTTTTTGGGTATTGGGCCACGTGTCTTCGTTGGTGTGGTTGAAGAATCGGTAGCTACGTGTCGAGGAGAACTACAGGGTTTCGTGTGCCACCCATTCCTCTCCCCACTTAAGTGCATTTTTACTAGGCTTATAAAAGGCGTCTTCTTTCCCTCTTTCTCATCTTACAAAATTTTCGCAAGCTTCTTTCACAGAGCTCCATTTTCGTTTCTTCAAAGCTTTGCTGCAAAATTTTCCTCCAGCTTGCTTCCATTCTTCCAGTTTCCCCCAATACTATTTTTTGAGAATATTATTTTTTAGGGTATCAGTTAGATCTGTTCTGTTTGCTGAACCTTTCGTGTAATACCCCGAAATTTATACCCTAAAATAAGGTGACCTTAATATCAAGGATAATGAGGATTTGCAATTTTATTAAGATTTATATGGAGTTTGGAAAATAGACTTAATGTGAAAGATAATGGAAATTGCTATCTAGAAATAGAGTTATTGAAAGAAGAGTCGCATTGTTTTGGACGCTGAAAATTCAATGAGTGACCTTAAATAAAACTGCTTTAAGACCTTATAGAATGATGAGAAAGGGAGATTTTAAAAGTGGTTTCATGATTTTTGGATGCTTGTAGAAGGAGTCATGATTTTTAGTAAGATACAAGTGTCAAAACAGGAATTTCAGTCAAACAGAGGCACAGGATTTTGAGGGACTTTTGAGGTACCAAAAATATATGGGTTGCTATGATTTTTGGATATATTGTGGGTCTTTGAATGAGAAAAATTTCAAGCCAAATTTTGTGTCATTTGGAGTTAAATTGAAAAAGTTATGATTTTTACAAGTTTAATAGGTCAAGCTGTCGAGTAGTTGAAGTACCTGCGATTTGGAAAATTAATTCGATGGGTTAATGATGTCTGTAAGCCACGATTTTTGGGTATGTGGTAGTCAAAAGGTTTAGGTTCATTGTTGTGCAAATTTATTTAACTTGCAAGTGCACGAATCAATTGTAGTTAATGGATTGCAAGTGTGAGGTCGAACCCACAGGGAATTGTGTTTTTGAAAGAGCAATTTATATCTAAACTAATTAAATCATAATCTAGTTCCAAAAGGTTTTTGATTTTGAATTTGGTTTTGAAATTAAAAGATAAACGTAAACTAATTAAAATAAACCAAGAGATAAAAGACTAAGGTTTGAAAATTCACACTCATCGAATCATAACAACATACTTTCATGTTTATCAATATTAATCTGAAGTTCTCACAATTAAAATCTTAGATATGTTTTACTATGCTTCAAACAATTAATCAAAACCATCCTATGTATCCATTCATTGCACAAATCACAAGAGGAATCCAATATCAATTAAATCATCAGATGTATCCGTAAATCACAAAAGATATATAATCTTAATTGAAAGACCAAATGTATCCGTAGAACAAATCATAAGGGATATCCAATTATTTAGGCAAATAAAATCAAGCAATCAATTATGTGAAATTATCTTAAATCATCAAATGTATCATTGAATCACAAAAGATATCAAAGAATCACTCCACACTTTGAAAAGAAGTAAAACAATTTAAATATTAAACCCAATAAAATCAGATAAATAAAGACTTACATGAAAGTATTGATGTTCTTCATCGGTGAGGCTTCATCCCCAACCTTAGTTGGAAATTTAGCTCCACATAAAAATAAAACCTGAACTAAAAAGAGAAAAACTGTAGAATTTTGCTATCTGGAATTGTCTATATCTTCTTAAATGCAAAGAGGTCTATTTATAAGCTTAGGAAAATCCTAAAAGCCCTATTAAACCTATATAATTCGGAGGTCTGTCTCCTAGTCAAAATAGAAGTCTGAAATCAGAATAGGATTTATCCAGATTTGTGTCATTTAATTGCGGGGCAATTTTGGCATAATAACCGTCCGAATTAGGAAAATCCTATTTCACAATGAATTGTATTATTTTGAGTTAGCTTTCCAATACCGTTTGAATTACTTCAATCCAATATTTGAGCAGAAAGTTATGTTTAAAATACTGAGACGTGTGCAGAATCTTAATTTGAATTAAATCTGAAATTTTATCAAATCTGATCTTTAATCCAATCTGATCTTTAATCCGATTTAACCTTTTCTTAAATTTGGTTAAACTTAACCACCTCATCTAGGTCTTCTTAAAGTATGATTTCTTCCAAACTTTGCATTTGTCCCTTTAAAGCTGTAGTTTTTCTTCAATGACCTACAAAATACTTAAAACACAAAACGAATAGAAAACATTAAATAATGACACAGCTAAAGAATTAACTAATATAAATAAAGGGGTCCAAATGTGGAATATGTGTCTCAAGAGGGACAGTGATGAAGGCAGGAGCTTCAGTACTCACTTCCAAGTCACCGGGCAGATTAGGATCCATTGGGGACTCACTATTCTCATGGTGCTCAACTTGCTCATCTTTCTCTTCGTCCTCTTTGTTATCCACAATTTCCTCACTCTCTAGTGTGATGGTGACTTGGGCATGCTCATGATAAAATTTTTTGGAATCATCCTCATCAATCATGTAGTGCCTTTCAGCCATCACTGACTTTGAAGCTCTTCTTCCTCTATTCTGTTGAAGTCAACAACTAGATGACCGATCTGTCCTTCTATCTTGGTCATGACTTGCTTAAGTTCTTGTATGACTCTGCCATTAGCCATGTTGGAATTCCTCATCTCTTGTACAGCTTGATTGGTGAAATCTTTTAGCTCTTGCATATCTTGGGAATTGCTCATGGTAGTATTCTTCATATCTTGTATGTTCTTATCCATTGATTGCATGAATGCTTTCATCATGTCTTCCAGTGATGACTATGGTGCAGGCTGTGACACTTGAGAGGTAGATTGATAAACAGGAGGTTGAACTTGATGATCGAACTGCGGATATTATGAATGATGCAATTTATCAAATTGGTGAGCATAATTTCCTATAACCTGAACTAATCCTGAGAAATCAGATTGGTTGCTCCAATTCGGGTTGTAATAATTGGAATTTGAATTAAACCCCGAACTGGAGAAACTGGTGTTGATTTGTTCATATGAAAGTTAGATCTAGTTGCTCTGATTTGGTTTAATTTGTCCCATAAGTCGTTGAGCTCAACTCACAGATCTGGACAATTATTTTCCTCATGATAAGGATTGAAACAATATGAACATGGTTTATGTGGGTAAAAATTTTGATGGTAGTTGATAGGAGCTGGTGTCCTATAACTAGGAGAGGCATTAAAATCATTAAAATGAAAATTCATGCTACTCCCTCACTTTTTAGCATGCAAATATCTCACATAAAACATTAACCGTTTAATTTTCTTTTTTTTGGGTATTTTTAAATAAAATAAACTAAAAAAAAAAACGACTAACTACCTAAACAAATAAAACTAAAATTTAAAAACTCACAAAAAGGACCAAAAATAAATTTTTGGCAAAGATCTACGGAACTGCTGCAATTGTTGCCTTTGCTGATGTGCGCTCGATCGCACTTGAGTGAAGATGCGGCAGGTAACGAGCGCAGGTGCCCTTGAGCTTGCTGCCTTGGTCCCAAGTGCACTTTATCGTAGCAGGGCTGCGATCGATCGCACTAGTAGGGGTTGCGGCAGAACTGTAAAACAAGCCAAAAAAAAAAAACAACAACAACAACAACAACAACAACAAACAACAAAAAAAATCTTTTTTTTTTTTTTTGTAATTAGTAACACGAATAAAACAAAATAAATTGCAGAAAAATAAAATCCTAATTATAACTAGTAGAAGAATAAAACTAATTTATAAATAAATTGGTTTCAAAAATTAAATAATTCCCCGGCAACGGCGCCAAAAACTTGTTGTGCAAATTTATTTAACTTGCAAGTGCACGAATCAATTGTAGTTAATGGATTGCAAGTGCAAGGTCAAGCCCACAAGGAATTGTGTTTTTGAAAGAGCAATTTATACCTAAACTAATTAAATCTTAATCTTGTTCCAAAAGGTTTTTGATTTTGAATTTGGTTTTGAAATTAAAAGACAAATTAAAATAAACTAAAAGATAAAATACTAAGGTTTGGAAATTCACACTCATCGAATCATAACAACATACTTCCATGTTTATCAATATTAATCTGAAGTTCTCACAATTAAAATCTTAGATATGTTTTACTATGCTTCAAACATGTAATCAAAACCATCCCATGTATCAATTCATTGCACAAATCACAAAAGGAATCCAATATCAATTAAATCATCAGATGTATCCATAAATCACAAAAGATATCCAATCTTAATTGAAAGACCAAATATATCCGTAGAACAAATCACAAGGGATATCCAATTATTTAGGCAAATAAAATCAAGCAATCAATTATGTGAAATTATCTTAAATCATCAAGTGTATCCTTGAATTACAAACGATATCCAAGAATCACTCCACACATTGAAAAGAAGTAAAACAATTGAAATATTAAACCCAATAAAATCAGATAAATAAAGACTTACATGAAAGTATTGATGTTCTTCATTGGTGAGGCTTCATCCCCAACCTTAGTTGGGAATTTAGCTCCACATAAAAATAAAACCTAAATCTAAAGAAAACCTAAACTAAAAAGAGAAAAACTGTAGAATTTTGCTATCTAGAATTGTCTATATCTTCTTGAATGCAAAGAGGTCTATTTATAGGCTTAGGAAAGTCCTAAAAACCCTATTAAACCTAGATAATTTGGAGGTCTGTCTCCCAGTCAAAATAGAAGTCTGAAATGGGAATAGGATTTATCCAGATTTGTGTCCTGTAATTACGAGGCGATTTTGGCATAGTAACCGTCCGAATTAGGAAAATCCTATTTCACAACTAATTGTAGTATTTTGAATCACTTCAATCTGATATTTTAACAGAAAGTTATGGTCAAAATACTGAGACGTGTGCAGAATCTGAATTTGAATCAAGTCCGAAATTTTATCCAATCTGATCTTTAATCCAATCTGATCTTTAATCCGATTTAACATTTTCTTGGATTTGGTTAAACTTAACCACCTCATCTAGGTCTTCTGAAAGTATGCTTTTTTCCAAACTTTGCATTTTTCCCTTGAAAGCAGTAGTTTTTCTTCAATGACCTACAAAATACTTAAAACACAAAACTAACACAAAATATTAAATAATGACACAGCTAAATGATTAACTAATGTAAATAAAGGGGGTCCAAATATGGAATATTTGACACTTCTCATTCACTGCTGATTAATTGTAAATTTTTATGACTACGTTCTAATGTAAATGCATGAGGATTTTAAAGCTTGACAAGTCACCAAGCTCAAGATGACACATGGCCTTGCATGAGAAGTTGCTTGGGGACCAAGTTTAAGTTGCTTGATTGACACCTAAATTTACAGATGGCATACAGCATGCTCCCACTGCTTTCTCGGTGAACACCTGGGCAGCTAATGTGTCAAGCTTACTTGACACTTGTACTAGTTCAGCAGGTGGCTAGAGTGCATGTGGGACAAATGTCCCTGTGGCCAGCTCTTACATCTTTTAAAGGGGAGCAATTTTTCCCATTTGCTTACAGCTCTAGTGAGCATGAGATGAGGGAGAGAACCGGAAGGGTGTCCTACCAAGAAAGAAGAAAAAAAAAAAATAAAAGAAAAAAAAGAGAAAAGAAAAGAAAAAAGAAAAGAAAGGAAAGAGAAGAAAGAAAGAGGAGGAAGAGAAAGAAAGGGGAGGAAGAAGAATTTTTAATACGGTTGATTGTTGATGAATTTTTAATACAGTTAACAAATTTGATTAATGGGTGTTTCTATTGATGGATATTTTTTAATTCATGATTTTGATTTGTAGTCTATGGTATAATGATTTTTAGGTTGTTAAGTGATTGAGTAATTGGAGGATAATTTTTGGGTTCTTGTTTTGTTAGCCGAAAATTGAGACGAGGCTTGAGTTTGCTTTGACAATCGAAAGATGGATTGATGCATTCTAGACGACTTTTGATTTTGAGGAAGTAATGTATTGATGATGCTTCGGTTATGAATTTGGGTAAATAGATGATGATTAACACACATTAGGTAACCTATCTAAGACCTTGCATGTTAGAATTCAAATTATCAACGAAAGTTATAAGCATGGAAATTGGTGTTGGTCGACCTATGAGAATATATGATTATGCCTAGGTGCGATTATTACTATCTTGATGTTTTGGATTTTATTGATTGTAAGTTAAGAGATGGCTTGGCTGGAGAAAAGTGATGATTTGGTGATGGATGAATGTTTTGACGAAGGATAGATGGTGGAGGGATAGAGATTAGTGATATGATCCTTAAATAACTAAAGTGATGAATGATTGAAACATGTAAACGAATTGATGACTAAGGTGCTTTTTACCTGCGTTGTAGGAATGGTGAGTTGGATGTAGAAGCAGAATAAAGGCAGATGGTGCCAGGTAAGGGGACACAATATCAAAAACCCCAACAAATTCTATTATAAATCTTTGGAAAAATGTTGGGGATTTTATAAAGAATTCACATACATGATTTTCATTTGCACTTCCTTTCATATTTTAATACCAAGTTTTATTCAATCATATGTCATTGTTTAAGAATTTTACGTGTTACAGTTACCCTATTTCATGATTTATGCATGACTACAATTATGAATGAAAAGAGCTCTCAAAGTTCATGGCATAATATACAGTTACAAATGAGCTTACAAATCATATGAAATGTTATATGTGCATTCATGATTATAAATGTTTAACCCGAGACACGATTATAGTGACGATCGGTACCGCATAGGGTAGCATGGCAAGCACACCGAAGGACGGTTACGAGAAGGTGTGTGCTACCAGCCAGGTGGCCTTCACCTAGGGAAGTTCCCAACCTGGTAGCTCTCCCCAGTGACAACAGGATGAGCATATAGGTCCTTCGGGACAAGCCAACGTGCGCTTCTCATGGTAAATTTGTGGTGTTGGGTCAAAGGGTAAGACAATTATTTGGAAAGGAAAGTAAAAGGAAGTGCTTACTCATTTTGCAACTAACATGCTTATTTTGTTAATTATGTTATTCTGTATAAATTGTTATTGTGCATGACAGAAATTTAGACATAGAAATCTGTATAGCATGTTTTATACCATCTTGGTGTTGTGGCTACTTACTGAGTTGTTGAACTCACCCCTTCTCCCTATACATCTTTTTCAGATTGCTCTATATATCGTAGTACTAAGGACATGGGTACCGGTGGGCCTTGTAGTTATTAAAGATCCTATCGCGTCTTTATGGACTAGCAAGAGCAGTAGCAGCAAAAGTGTTTAGGACTTCATTCTATAGATTAGACGGCTTGGGATAAGCGTAGACGGTGTAACTTTATTGCTTATGAAATTATTGAATACTAGCACATTATGTGTTTGTGATTTTATAATGAGAGTTTACAGTACTCTTGTAATTTTATGTTTTTGTGGTGCACATATGGTAGGAGAAATTTATATTTTTATTAAAAATATGTTACAGTTGCTCTCAGTCGCTCTACCTCTAGAACTTGGGGCGTTACATTTCGTCTGTCCAAACAGTCTGGTTCTCTATTATCTCGACCTCCTTCTTCCTTTCAATGAACCCGAGGTTGACCATCTTCGGTTGAGTATAACACATCCTCTGGTTTAGAGTGATTATCCGTGTATTCATCAGTCTCTGTTTCCAGAATTCCTCTATATAATGGGTTGCTGTTGTGCAAATATCAACCTAAATTAATAGGTAAATAAATGTACGTTTAAACTCGCAAGTGCACAAGGTCAAAACAGTAGCATAGAGTGCAAGTACGAGATCATTCCCACGTGGATTGGTAAATTTTGATTAAAATTAAATTCAGTAAACAAAACAAGAAAAAAGGTTGATTTTGATTCAATAATGATAAAAGGTAGGGCTTTGATATCCATCACTAATCACATTTAGATAATATAACAATATGCCAATGATCCAATCATATTATGAATACTTAATGTTTGCCAACCTAAGGGCATGAGTGTCTACTCCTTAAGCTATTGATTTTCCTAAGCAACGAATTAGGCATGAGTGACTACTCTAATTATTTTCTTTCTCAAAGGATTTAGTATGGGTGTCTACTAAGTTGTTTTTTAAGAAAGTATAAATCTATGGAAATCGACAAACATTGGTGTCTACTCCTAGTTCCCCATGTTGATTAACCCAAGAACCCATGGTGAGATTCTTCTGTTACTCTATTAAACCCAGGACTCGATCATCCAAATTGATTTTATTAACTAATCCATACTACATGCATATGTTGATCAGGCACACACATATGAGGAATTCAATAAAACAGGAATTAATCAAGTTAAGCATCACAATATGATTATCACAAAGGCACCAATATTGAAATATTAAATAAACATAATTAGGGCTTCAATCTAGCCCTACTAAAGAGTTTAGTTACACATGAGTTTGATGTTAAACATCTTCATAAAATAAAATAGAAAGGAAAAGAATAAACCTGAAAACTTGAACTTGAAGAGCCTTCAATTCTTTTCCTTGGAATTGTGTATCTATTCTAAAGGCTTAAAGGTCTATTTATAGGACTTAGGAACACTCTAGAAACCCTAGAAATCGTAGCTTTTGCGTTCTAGTTCACCTAGGGTTTTGAAGGGTTGAAAAAGAACACTTTCCTGAATAGGGCGCTGCTGCCTTACTCTTCACACACGCTCGATTGCGGCCCGTGTGCGCTCAATCATAGGTCTGTGATTGATCCTATGTCTTCTGCGCTCAATCACAGATGTGATTGATGCTGCTTCTTGTGCACACGAGTGCAAGGTTGCGGTCGTCTTGAATTTCTCTGGTAGTGCGCTCAAGCACAGATCTCTTACGATAGATCGCACACATAAAAGAACTAAAATGGCACAAACTAACAAAACTAAGGAATTAACAAATATAAGTTAAGGGCTAAAATATGAATATTTTGGCACTTATCACACCCCCAAATTTACATATTGCTAGTCCCTTAACAATATGAAACAAAAAACAAAATGAAAAACATAAAACAAAAAGATAAATCCATCTTCCGTGGGATGTACGATTGCATTTAGCATATGCAACAAGCCTTTTAAACCCCTAGGAATTCCCTAGAGGACGAGTGAAGTCTCGTGAGGGTTTTCCAAGAATGTTATCCACAAACATTATGCACAAGTTCATGTTATCCAAAACTCATGTGTCGCTCAAAACCATGATTTTCATTCATTAGCAAGCTTAAAAAGATAAACTCCATCTTCATAATGAATTAGAATTTTAAAGTCTAATCACTTACAAAAGACAGGCTAAAGTATCACAAGTTCGAAACAGTGTAAAGTGAACTAGCACACAAATATGAAGCTTCCACTTATTTCCAATGTGCAATGTCTCAATATTTCAAAGTTCACTAAAATCCCCATCAGAGTGAATAACTATGGCATAACTTTCTTTTTCTTCTTTTTTCTTTTTGGTTAGGCTATGCAATGTTTGGTTCCCTTAAGCTTTCTAATTGACCCATGTAGTGAGTGTTAAGTCAATGACTCCCAAACCAGGTGGTTTTATGGCATTAGGTGTAAAACACCCCTAAGGATTTACTAACTCGAGTCAAAAAAGCTACGAAACCAACTAACCATGACATTAATCAAATCAAAATTCTTCACTTTTTGACATGAACACTCAATGCTTTGAGGCAAGAGGTCTAGCTACTTAGTGAATAGCTTATCAATGATCATTTTTTTTCTTTTTTATATATATATATATATATATATATATATATATGCCAAAGTATCTATCTAATAAATCATCTAGTTTCACTCAAGACATAGAAACACACACATCAGACTTTTATGTCATACCCCACAAATTATGTGCTAATGTGCTTGTGTAAGATCAGATCAAACATGTGAATTCTCAACTCCCTAAAGCAAGTAACCAAACAGAAAAACTCTATCATCAGATCATGTATTTAAAATTTTAAGCTCACCAATGAAATCAAATCACAATTCTTTCAGATCAACCAAAATTTAAGACAAACATGAACATGCAAATATATATATATATTAGGACCAGGTGTGTGTAAATGTGTCTCCCATACCCCCAAACGTAAATTACACATTGTCCCCAATGTGTTTAAAACATTGAAAGATCTTACCAGGGAGATGGACAAAACTTTCTGGAATAGCATGGCTTGTAGCACACCCCCAAACTGGAACGTACACACCCTCGTTCTTGAAAAGTAAAACACTCAAACAGCTAAAAAGGAAACAAAAAGAAATTAAAGATAAACATAAGAATAAACTGAAAAACAAATAGATAAATAATAAGATAAACTGTGGGGTGCCTCCCATAAGCGCTAAGTTTAACATCTTCAGCCAGGCTATTGTCCTCCTCTCATTGTTGTCCTGAAGAAGATGCTTCTGAAGGTGGTGGCAATCGGTTTAGAATGGACCGCATCATTACTTCTAGGTTTGCTAATCTTTGGTCTGTTAGGAATTTCTCCTCCCGGGCCTCCAGTCTTTGATCTGCCAGCTCAGACCGGAGTGCGGCCATCTCTTCGTTGATGGAACGATATTGTGCAACGCCAATAGTGACAGTCTCCTCCTCTTCTTCCGCTTCTTGCTCAGCTACATGTTCATCTTCTTCCATAGGCTCTTCCTCAAACTCTTCTGCCTCGGCTGCTGGTGTTTGAGGTGCCCTTGGCATGTGTAAACAACTTTGATTCCATTGTCTTATGCCAAACCGCGGGGTCTTGGTGACTGGTTCATCTTCTGAGGTACCCTTTATGCCCTTTTTTCGAAGTATGTGAGTGAGTAAATATGCAAAGGGCAACCTCCATGAGTTGGAATTCTCAGCTCCCCCTAAATGCACCCCACTCCAGAACTTGTGAATTTGGCTCCAAATAATCATAGGAATGGAACACCAAAAACCTTTATGAAAGGCGTAAAGTGTTTGGAGGAATAGATCTCGCCTTTGAGTTTTGTGTCCTAAGGGAAAGGCATTGTGATGCAAAGCAGAGTCTACAAGCCAGAGTTGTGGAGGCATCTTGGCCCTGCTGCCAACATTATTATGCTTGTCTGCAAACTGCCCTCCACACATGTCCGCAATTGTATCTGCAACGTAGAACCTGGGAGGTTGTGCCTCAAACAGTGTTTCTTCTAGAGGGTGCTCATCATTGCACTTTAGAGCAGTGGCAATGTCAGCTGAAGTCACCTCAATATCCTTGCCTTGAACTGTTGGGGTCATGATACCCAGCCTGGTGCAGTCGAAAGAAAGATGCTCATAGAACTCTGTGATCAATTTCTTGTATGCAATGGAGGTAACGGGCTTGAACATTCTCTTCAACCCACGACGTTTGAATTCTTCAACCACCCCGCTAGTAGCTTCAAGGTGTTGGAAGTCTTCTCGAATTGCAAAGGTCATCTAAAAAAGAAGCTCCCTCTGCTCGAAAGTGGGTCAGGAGGGAGTGGCTTGAGTGTTAGAGACCCAAGAGGACGAAGCTCGAGCTTTAGGCATTGTGCAGCTTGGTTCAAGAATTTCGTTGAACACCTAGTGTGCGGTATCACGAGCTAGAACTACAAAACCACTGCAAAAATGGCCCAACTCCCTGCAAAAATAGATAAACCAACCATAGAAGCAATCTGTGCGGGGGGAAACACCCATAGATTTCTCTACCAACAAAAATTTGGGGAAAAATGGGAATGGGTAAGAATGGGGGTTGGGGTGAGATGGGTGATGGGGGAATGGGGGAATGGGTTGTGAGTGATGTGTGGCAGTGAGTGGCGGTTGGAGGGTGAACGGCGACGTGGAGGTGTGGTGGTGGCGAGAGAAGGCCAGTGGAGGCAAGCCTGTAGTGTGCAGTGAGTGAAAAGGGGCTGGGGAGTGTTCTTTGGCGCAGGGAAAAATTGAGAGAGGAATGGGGGAAAGTGATCTAAAAATCGGTCACGTGACTCTCTGCCCGAGTGCGCTTGATCGCACTCGTGCAGACGTGTGCGGGTATGGTGGTGATGCGCTCGAGCTCTTGTAAGGTGCGCTCGTTTGCAGAAATAGAATGTCAATTGTTTTTTTTTTTTTTTTGAACAATATTGTATCTAAGTAAAGAAAAACAGACAATAAAAAATAAAAACACTAAAATTACTACGGAAAATAATGAAAAACTAAAAATATCAATTGACACAATGTAAAAGATGATGTGTAAATATCTACCTAAATTAATAGGCAAATAATTGTATGTGTAACTTGCAAGTGCACAAGATCAATATAGTAGTATATGGTGCAAGTATGAGATCATTCGCACGAGGATTGCCGTAAATTTTGCTTAAAATAAATTCTGTAAGTAAAACAAAACAAAGATTGATTTGTGAGTTAATAAAGATAAAGGTAGGGCTTTGATATCTACCACTAATCATGCTCAAACAATATAAAAATATGCCAATGCTTTAATCATATTATGAACACCTTATGTTTGTCAACCTAAAGGCATGGGTGTCTACTCCTTAAGCTATAGATTTTCCTAAGCAACGAGTTAGGCATGGGTGTATACTCTAACTCTTTTCTTTCTTAGAGGATTTAGCATAGGTATATACTAAGTTGTTCTTTAAGAAAACATGAATCTATGGAAATCGACAAACACACGGAACCTAGGGCATGGGTATTGATTAACCCAAGAACCCAAGAACCCGTGAAAAATTCTTTTGTTACTCTATTAAACCCAAGACTCGATCATCCAAACTGATTTAATTAACTAATCTATACCACATGCATATGTTGATCAGGCAAACACATATGAGGAATTCAATAAAACATGAATTAATCAAGTTAAGCATTGCAATATGATTATCACAAAGGCGCCAATATTGAAATATTAAATAAACATAATTAAGGCTTCAATCTAGCCCTAGTAAGTAGTTTAGTTACACATGAGTTTGATATTAAACATCTTCATAAAATAAAATAAAGAGGAAAAGAATAAACTCGAAAACTTGAACTTGAAGAGCTCTAATTCTTCTCCTTGAAATTGTTTGTCTATTCTAAAAGCTTAAGGTCTACTTATAGGCCTTCGGAACACTCTAAAAATCCTAAAAATCGTAGCTTTTGTGTTCTAAGTCGCCTAGGGTTTTGAAGGGTTGAAAATGAGGACTTTCCGGAATAGGGTGCTGCTGACTTGCTCCTCATGCATGGGTGCGCTCTATCGCAACCCGTGTGCGCTTGATCGCAGGTATGCGATCGATCGTATTTGTTGAGCTCTCGATCGCAAGTGCGATCAAGGCTGCTTCTTGTGCGCACTAGCGTGCGCCTTGCTCGTTTTGGCTTGGACTTCTCTGGTAGTGCGGTCGATCGCACTATCAAAACCTTTTGCTTGACTCAAATTTTCCTGCTTTTTCCTAATTTTGTCCTTTAAGCCTGAGACTTCCAGAAATACTTTATTTTCTTCCAAATGCCTACAAAAACACAGAAAGCACATAAAATAACTAAAAAAGCATAAACTAACAAAACTAAGGAATTAACAAATGTAAGTTAAGGGCTAAAATATAAATATTTTGGCACTTAACACACCCCAAACTTACATATTGCTAGTCCCTTAGCAATACAAAACTAAAAATAAAATGAAAAACAGAAAATAAAAAGATAAATCCATCTTTCATGGGATGTACGATTGCATTTAGCATATGCAACAAGCCTTTTAAAACTCTAGGTATTCCCTAAACGACGAGTGAAGTCTTGTGAGGGTTTTCCAGGAATGTTACCCATAAACATTATGCAAAAGTCATGTTATCCAAAATTCAAGTGTCACCCAAAACCATGATTTTCATTCATTAACAAGCTGAAAAAAAAAAAAAAAAAACTCCATCTTCACAATGAATTGAAATTTTAAAGTCTAATCACTTACCAAAGACAGTCTAAGGCATTACAAGTTCGAAATAGTGTAAAGTGAACTAGCACACAAATATGAAGCTTCCAATTATTTCAATGTGCAATGTCTTAAAGTTCATTGAAATCTCCATTAGAATGAATGACTATGGCATAACTTTTTTTTTTTAATTGTTTATCTTTTTTTCTTCTTTCTTCTTGGTTAGGCTGTGCAATGTTTGGTTCCCTTAAACTTTCTAATTGACCCATATAGCGAGTGTTAAGTCAATGACTCCCAAACTAGATGGTTTTAGGGCATTTGGTGTAAAACACCTCTAAGGACTTACTAACTCGAGTCAAAAAGGCTATAGAACCAAACTAACCATGACATTAACCAAATCAAAATTCTTCACCTTTTGACGTGAACACTTAATGCTTTGAGGCAAGAGGTCCAGTTACTTAGTAAAAAGCTTATCAATGATCATTTTTTTATTTTTTTTATCACATATATATATGCCAAAGTATCCATTTAATAGATCATTCAGTTTCACCCAAGACATAGAAACACACACATCAGACTTTCATGTCATACCCCACAAATTATGTGCTAATGTGCTTGTGTAAGATCAGATCAAACATGTGAATTCTTAACTGTCCTAAGCAAGTAACCAAACTGAAAAACTCTATCATTAGTTCTTGTATTCAAAATTTTAAGCCCACCAATAAAATCAAATCACAATTTTTAAGATCAACCAAAATTTTAAGACAAACATGGCATTTTTTTTTTTTTTAAATCACAAAATAAAACTGGAACAAAGTGTGTGCAAATGTGTTTCCCATACCCCTAAACTTAAATTACACATTGTCCCCAATGTGTCTATAACATGAAAAGAATTTACTCGGGAGATAGGTGAACCGTCTGGAAAAGCATGGCACATACCACACCCCAAACTTGAACTGAAGCAAACTTGTCCCTGCAAAACAAAACACTCAAACAAATAAAACAGAAACAACAAGAAATTAAAGATAAGCATAAAAAAATAAACTAAAAAATAAATAACAGGATAAATTGTGGGATGCCTCCCATGAGCACTAAGTTTAACGTCTTCAGCCAGACTGTGGTTCTGCTTTAGTACTACTATTCTGCATCTTGGATAGACTGGAGTGTCAAATCTTCATCTCTTGGTACCAATTTCACTTCAAGATATTGCTTAACTCTGTGTCCATTCACCTTGAATGTCTGATTTTTTTCTGGACTATAAACCTCCAAAGCTCCATGAGGAAATACCTTGGTGACCACACAAGGACCAAACCATCTAGACTTAAGTTTACCAGGGAAGAGTCTTAACCTTGAATTATAGATCAACACTTTCTGTCCTACATGAAACTCCTTCTTGACTAGTTGCTTATCATGATAAATCTTGGTTCTTTCCTTGTAGAGCTTGGCATTCTCATATGCATCACGTCTTAATTCCTCAAGTTCATTTAGCTACAACTTTCTCTTGTCACCAGCTTGTTTCATGTCAAAGTTGAACTTCTTAATGGCCCAATACGCTCTGTGCTCCAACTCCACTGGTAGATGACATGCTTTCCCAAAGACCAACCAATATGGGGACATACCGATAGGTGTCTTGTATGCAGTCCTAAAAGCCCATAGTGCATCATTCAAGCGCAGAGACCAATCCTTCCTACTGGGATTCACTGTCCTTTCTAGGATGCTTTTGATCTCTCTGTTGCTTATCTCCACTTGACCACTAGTTTGAGGATGGTATGGAGTGCCAACCTTATGTGTGATCCCATATTTCTTTATCAAAGAAGCAAAGATATAATTGTTGAAATGGCTACCTCCATCACTGATTATTACCCTTGGCGTCCTAAACCTAACAAAAATGTTTTCCTCCAAAAACTTCACAACCACTTTGTGATCATTTGTCTTTGAGGAGACAGCCTCAACCCATTTAGACACATAATCCACTCCCACAAGAATATATAAATAACCATATGAGTTAAGAAATGGACCTATGAAGTCAATACATCAAAGAGCTCTATCACTTGAATATTTTGCAATGGCATCTGATTTCTGGATGAGATGTTACCTGTCCTCTGGCATCTATCACAAGAGCTGCAAAACAAAAAGGCATCCTTAAACACATTAGGCCAATAAAAACTAGATTGTAATATCTTAAGAACTATTCTCTTGGCCCCAAAGTGTCCTCCACAAGCAAATTGATGGCAATGCTGCAATTGCATGGCGCAACATCCATGGTGCGCTAAACATTGTCAAAGAGGGACTTTACTGGCGGATTGGCAATGGTCAGAATGTTCGAATATGGGGGGACAAATGGATTTCCAAGTCTTCCACAAATACGGCCCATTCTTTCCCCAGGATTTTGACAAGTGACGCTAAGGTGGGAGAGCTCATTGATACTCATAGCGAATGGTGGAAACAAGAACTGCTGGCAACCTTGTTCACTAAGGAAGAGCAAAATGCTATTAATACTATCCCGATCAGCTCTACCAACCAGCCGCATAGGCAGATTTGGTGATGCATGGCAATGGGTATTTTTTCGGTGAAAAGTATGTATCATCTTGTAAAGGAAGTGGAACATAATAGCCAACTGAAAGGGTCCACCTAGGTAGGGGATAGTGAAATCTAGAGAATTTTATGGAAATTACCCCTCCAAAATGCGGAAAAGAATTTTATGTGGAGAGCTTGCCACAATCTTCTTCCGACGAAGGATAATCTTCTAAGGAGGAAGATTGTTAAGGAACCATACTATCCTATTTGTGGCAGAGCTGCAGAAAAGGTGTATCATGCGCTATGAGAGTGCCCAGCTACGGAGGACGTCTAGGGAGCTAGCAAACACATTTTCCAGAAATGTTCCTCCTTGGGACCAGGCTTCATGCAAGTGGCAGAGATTATCCTTCAGAAAAGTGGGGCAGAGGATTTTACTTCCTTTGTTTGTTTGGCATGTAAAATCTGGTTTCTAAGGAATATTGTGTTTCATGGAGGGAGTATCACCCATTCGAACCAGTTACTAGAGGAGACGGAAAATTCAAGGGAGGAGTACCTACAGACACAGCGGATTGGGATTCCCGTCCCTACGGCAGCACCGGCAGACACAGAGGTGAAATGGACTCCTCCACCTGTGGAGTGGTTCAAGGCAAATTGGGATGTGGCTTTCCAAAATGATGCAGGCCGTATGGCTGTGGGAGTAATTGTGCAGGACCACAACGGTAAGGTGCTAGGAGCAAGGAGCTTTACAAAAAGGGGAGTGTTGGAACCAAAAATAGTAACCAGTCTTTTTCACACTGGAAGTGTGTTCATGTGAAACGGTTTGCTAACATGGCAGCTCATAGGTTGGCCAAGTTGGCAACAACTGATGTCTTTGGTTATGAAATTCTTTAATTCCCAACTGTTTTAGTGATGTTCTTTTGATGGAGCAAATTGCCCCATCTAGTGATTGATTTTAATGAGAATCTAAATTTTATTCAAAAAAAAAAAAAAGGGAGAGTGGAATCTATTCCATCTCCATGAATGTAATTTTCATTAAGATTTTTTGAATAAGAATCCCAAGTTTTCTAAAAAAAAAAATTAAGGCCCCCTACTTAATTTTTTTTTAAAAATGCATTAATATCATTTGATTCTCCAACATTCCGAAATAAATAAAGCTTAAAAAATCCATAACAATAAATAAGGGAATCAAATCATAATCAAACATTCAACCCTAAAATCAAATGGGGAAAACAAATAAATAAATGCTAGAAGATGGAAAGTTTCTAAAATACTATATTCAATTACAAACTCCTCTATTTATAAGTTTCCATTTTTCTTTCATAATCAAATATTTCATTATTAAAAGTTTTAAAAGAAATTTTACAAATATATAGAAGAAAGTGCTCCAATTGACATGTTAAATTATATAAAAATACTTGATTCTTTTTCTAAATGCATGTATCGCTTATAGAATTTTATTGACAAAACTTGTTACAGTTGTTTCTGTAGAAAGAAGTTTTTCAATATTAAAATTGATAAAAGCATATCTAAGATCAACAATATTGTTACGAGATAGATTAAATGGATTAGCCATATTATCAATTGAAACGAGGATGTTAGAAAATCTCGAATATAAAAACTTAATCATAGTAATGCATCCCAAAAGGTAAAAAGCGAGAAGAATTATTTTAAATAAAAATATAATAATAATAATAAAATAAATATTATTTAATTAATATTTAAATATTAAAAATAAAGCTCCACTTTAAAGTTTCGCCTAAGACTGCAAAATATATTGAGTGGGCCCTATATATATGATAAATGCCAAATATTTCATTTTTGGACCCTTTTATTTACATTAGTTAATCCTTTAGCTGTGTCGTTATTTAATATTTTGTGTTAGTTTTGTGTTTTTAATGTTTTGTAGGTCATTAAAGAAAAACTACAGCTTTAAAAGGAAAAATGCAAAGTTTAGAAGAAAGCATACTTTGAGAAGACCTAGATGATGTGGTTAAGTCTAACCAAATCCAAGAAAAGGTTAAATCGGATTAAAGATCAGATTGGATTAAAGTTCAGATTGAATAAAATTTTGGAATGGATTCAAATTCAGATTCTGCATATGTCTTAGTATTTTGACCATAACTTTCCGCTCAAATATTGGATTGAAGTGATTCAAGCGGCATTGGAAAGCTAACTCAAAATACTACAGTTCATTATGAAATACCTAATTCAGATGGTTACTATGCCAAAATCGCCTCTCAATAAAAAGGACACAAATTTGGACGAATCCTATTCCGATTTTAGACTTTTATTTTGACTGAGAGACAGACCTCTGAATTATCTAGGTTTAATAGGGCTTCTAGGACTTCCCTAAGCCTATAAATAGACTTCTTGGCATTCAAGAAAAGATATGGAATTTCAGAGACTAGTTTTGGGATACAATTTTGGAGACAGAATGTAATCCACAGCTTTTCTTTTAATTTAGTTTTTTTTTTGTTTTTTAGTTTAGGTTTTATTTTTATGTGGAGCTAATTCTCAACTAAGGTTGAGGATGAAGCCTCACCAATGAAGATCATCAATGCTTTCATGTAAGTCTTTATTTATCTGATTTTATTGGGTTTAATATTTCAATTGTTTTACTTCTTTTCAATGTGTGGAGTGATTCTTGGATATCTTTTGTGATTCAAGGATATACTTGATGATTTAATATAATTTCACATTATTGATTGCTTGATTTTATTTGCCTAAATAATTGGATATCCCTTGTGATTTGTTATACGGATACATTTGGTGTTTCAATTAAGATATTGGATATCTTTTGTGATTTACGGATACATCTAATGATTTAATTGATATTGGATTCCTCTTGTGATTTGTGCAATGAATGGATACATGTGATAGTTTTGATTAATTGTTTGAAGCATAGTAAAACATATCTAGGATTTTAATTGTGAGAACTTCAGATTAATATTGATAAACATGGAAGTATGTTGTTATGATTCGGTGAATGTGAATTCCCAAACCTTAGTATTTTATCTCGTAGTTTATTTTAATTAGTTTATGTTTATCTTTTAATTTTTAAAACCAAAATTAAAACCCTTTTTAAACTAGATTATGATTTAATTAGTTTAGATATAAATTGCTCTTTAAAAAACACAATTCCTTGTGAGTTTAACCTCGCACTTGCAAAACATTAAACAACAATAGATTCGTGCACTTGCGAGTTAAATAAATTTGCACAACATATATATATATATATATATATGTAT
>NC_081549.1:10617333-10647483 GCF_901000735.1 Corylus avellana
CTTCTCTATCTCTGTATAATCTCCACTAAAGGGGTGGTCGGTCATGCTTTTGTAAGACAAATTATTTATTTGTTTTTTATCATATTTTCTCATTCTAAACGTGAAGAAGAGAAATAAAGAGATTCCACTCTGTTGTAGCCGTGCATGACGTAGTGAATGGGGAATAAGATCAAAATATTTTTTGAGCTTTAAAGTTTTGATCTTTGCTAATGGAAAGGGTAAGTCTTCGTTGTCCTTTACATTGTGCTTCGATGCTTGAAGACATGCAATGAGTAAAATATCTTTATTAGCATGAGATTTAGTCATAATGAATGTATATTGAATTAAATTGTATACAATAAGGTTCTCCCTCCATGTCTCTCTCACATAAACAAATGTAACTAATCTAACCAAATGCTTCCAAGAATACATTGAGGATGAGCAGCGAAATCACAATTTTTACAGTAATAGAACCAAAGCTTTTCATCTCTTTCCTTTTCACAAATTTGACAATAATGTTCATCAGAGTTGTCTTCAGCGGTGTAAGTAAGATATAGGAGATGTGTGTCATATCTATGCCTCGTTACTAGTGGAAGAGTAGCACACTTAATGCACAAGCGGAACCCACAAGTAGTGCAATCAAATGTCTGAGTGCCACCGAATCTTTGACCACAAGCATTGCACTTTGGTTGATCAAATCCACCAAGGAAGAGGCGGTGCTGGTGACCTTTATGTTTAAAGACTTCTGGAATTAAAATACATTGAGCATCAAATGTTTCATTGCGACACCAACGGTTGTCACATTTGTAGTTGAAGCCACTTCGTCTTCGCTTGCAAGCCTGACAATCGAACAAGTACCAACTGAAATGTAGGGTGAGCGGGTGTTCATGATGTAATGGTCTCATAACCTTTTGAGGTAGTTTAGTACATCTTATATGGAGAGAAAAGTTGCAATGTGTACAGTCATAAAACGGGGACAACACTATAAATTGCATGCACCCCTTACAACGCTTGACATCTAAGAGCTCATCATTTTTAAGGATTAATTTATGTTGTGGAAGACTCGAATGTTGGATCTTCTGAGGGGCAGCTTTTTCATCCTCTTTTAGATCATTGCCCTCGACCAAATGAGTAGTATAGTCAACGAAATCACTTGTCTCACCCACAACCCTAAACCAATATGCACATTGTAAGTGGGCAATGTAGTCACACTTGTGATCATCACAACAGTAAGCTGCATACTTTATATCCACCTCCTCATAACAGACTTGGCACTTGTGCTTTTTGCCTTGGGGAAAAGAGAAGGTGCAAGTGAGGGAGTGAGCATGTCCTCTAATTTTGATGGTGCCTAGAAATTTACCACAATTAGTGTGAATGAAAATCAGACAGTTGCTACAATGACTGGCAAAGTCACTGCGTTTCACACCACACGCTTTGCAGGTGAACTCGATTGGATCTCGAGTGGGGATGAATGCGTGTGGGTTACATTTGTCAGCACTAATATTTCTCCAACGAGAATTACATTTGATGTCGAGCGCATATTCACATCTGAAACATTTGTAATAGTAGCGTCCACTTAAAACTTTAAAGCAAGCACTACAATGATTCTGAGTCTCTACTGGTACTTCGAGACAAAGTTCGTGGTCTGAGAAGTGTAGAGGGTGTGTTGTTTGGTAGGGTAATTGTGCACATGGTTGATGAATGAGGAAGGTGCAGTTGGGGAAGTAGCATTTGTAAAAGTTAATGTTGTTGTTGTTGTTACCTAACATTAACAAAGACGATACCGGTTCCTCACACAATGAGCAAACTACTACTTTCTTCTCATCTCCATTCTTCTCCACCTCTTTCATGGATATCAAGTGATGTCTATTCCTCAAATCATGTGCCCTTACCTCTCTCTTGCGATCGGTTGGCTCGAGGCATGATTCATGAATGAAACAAGAGGCGCAATAATGCTTGCATTTGTAGCCGCGAGTTCCCAATACTGACTGTCCGCACAGCTGGCAATCATCATAACTACGACTTTCAAGCTTATCTATGAGCTGCATGTGATGCCATTGCTCGCCCGCCATCCTAGTCTATTATGGTAATACACAGTCACAGAGGCACAAAACCCAAAGGGTGGGGTTAGCATGGAGATATATATTGTGATAGGATGATTCATAGAGCATTTGTTGGGTCTTCACTCTTCATGAATTAATGAAGTCAAATTAGATGAATATATGGCATTTGTGGATGCACATTTTTTATTAATTAACAAACTTTTATATATTATATATCCTCTAGTTGAAGACCGAAAAATAAAGATGGCATTTACCTAAATTTAACTGAGGAAATATTAGTTCCAAGTAATATTACCTCGCCCACAAACTGATTTAAGATCGAATCCAGGCTACTTTGATCGATTAATCATATTATCCATGATTAATCATATTTCAAATATTTGATTTTGGGACGTGGATTAATCATATATATAACAAGGAAATAATTTAACAACTTCTGAGCTTTTTCAAAGTCTTTGAAATACATGTTAAATATCACTACAAACATAATTGCAATAGAAAGCCTCATAAACAATGAAAGGAAAGAGAGAAAGAGAGAGTAGAACCTATTATACAACTTCAAGCTTGTTGTACCTTCTTTCTCCTTAAATGATCACACAAACCTTTTTTTTCTCCTTTGGTAAGAGAAAATACAAATCACAAAGACGGTTTACAACGGATGATTTGGTAGAAGAAATAAAACAATATTGCTATGCTTCTCCAACTCATGTGATTGACATGATTTATAATCAACATAATTATTCCTTTCTTCTTTCCTTAATTACTCTCTAAACATTCTTTTCTTTCTATTCTCTTGCATTTGTCTTGTTCTTCGTCTTCAAATCTTCTCTTCTTTTCTTCTTCATCAATTTTTTTCTCTCTCTCTCTCTATGTACATATATAGTTCTCTTACTCTTTATCTTTTTCTTGTTCTCCACAACTTCGTTTCATGTTTACAAAAGATAAAATTTCTACTGCGCCCAGCAAATCGTGTCAAAAAACAATTGAGCATTTTTCAGTTTTATATATATATATACTCTCCAAGCCTTTAGAATACGACTAAAACTGAAGTAAAACAATTAAGAGTTTAACTAGCCAACTGGAAAATGATTTTGCAGACTAGCAGGCCCGCTTTGCTTCGGATGAATTTTTGGATGCTAGTGCATCACAAAAAGAAAAGAAAAAGGGATTAACAGAAGATTCTTGGGGAAGCACTACTTTAAGGGAAAGTCAATTCTCATTCAATTGTATCTTTACGTTCGCTAATTTACAGCCCTGATATTGTCTAAGAGCATATTTGATTGTACTTGAGAAATAGATCTTTTAAGTTAAAATGTATTTTTTGGCATAAACTTCATTTTTAAGCTTTTTCCAAAAGTGCATTTTGGTCATTTTTTTCCAAACGGGTATTTTTTCAAACAAACTTTTTGAGTTTTAAACATTTCAAACGTACATCCAAACAGGTTCTAAGAATGAACCTCTAGAATTAGTGACCAAATTTAAAATCTCATAACGTACATTTCAAGGATTCGCCAAGTGGGCTTTAACTAATTAAACTAGTGTCTGAAAGCATTTCTAATACATTTAACAATAAGGAATACAATAATAGGGGTATAATAGTAGTATATTTAGTGGTGTAACTAAATAATGGTTGAGACCAATTGTAACCGGCTTTCTGTTTGAGTGGTTATGATAGAGTTCCACCACAACAAAGAGTCTATTAGTGTTTTGTTATTTACTGCACCAAGGAGTCTATTAGTTGCTTTCTTATTTAATATCTAGAGAGTCCTAGTCTACGTTATTTAGTCATTGAGTCCAATATTAATTACTCTTTTTGGTCCATCTTTATCTTGTATTTCTTATCTTATAAATAGGGGATAGTAGTTGTAGTTTATTGAGAACGGAGAATTATTAAGCAAAAGCTTGTTTGTTTCCAACCCTAATTGGATTCAATTGTGGTCTCTCCTACCCGAATTGTGGTCATATTTCTATTATTAGTTGTGGGGTTCCATCAGGTTAAAGGGATTCAATAATAGTTTAGAGTCAATAAAATGAAAATAGCCATTACTTTATGAGAGCATCTACATTAGGTAAAATCGTTATAATTTTGTCTCTAACTTATCCAAAAAAAAAAAAAAAATTGTTATAATTTTGGAGAGAGTAAACACTAGGACATGCTTGAATCTTATGGGAATTATATGAAGTCTAAGATGTATATAAACGGTCTTATTTGGTACATGAGAAAGCTGGTAGAGGCTCTGTTTACTTTAGCTTCATTTGGTCCCAGTCCTATGGCAGTGTGGTTCATTTTAAACTCCAAACAAGAATTAATAATTGGACCTTCCCTTATGCTTCTTTTAATTTTTCATCTAAAAATTTATCTTGGTTCTTCTTTTTCTCCCTTTTAGGAGATTTATAAACTCCATATGTACACAGGTTGTGCTCCTCTGCACCTTCTAATGAGATTGATTTACTTGTTAAAAAAAAAAAAATCTATGTTGCCTTTTTTTGTCTCCATTTTAGGAAACTGGGTTAATTGGCATATCATCTCTTTTAAGGAAATGGAAACAGGACAAGCTCAAACGATAAGCTCTCGATAAGGGGCTTTGGTCCAGGAAACAGAATTCTCTGAGAAAGTGAATTGGCCAGATTTTAGAAGACTCTTGTCCTTGTGGCTCTTACTCCCTCTATTTCATAATGTTATCAATAAGTGAGTGAGTGTATGTTTGTGTGTAAACTAAGCTTTAAAAAAGCTCAATTGTAGTCATTAATATAACTAGTTCAGGTTTTCATATATAGTTAATGTGCAATTGAGGAAAAGTTGATAGAGAGGTTGTAACATCCCTGCTCCAAGTGATATGATATTGTCCGCTTTGGGCCAAGCCCGCACGGTTTTATTATTGAGTTTACCCCTGAAAAGACCTCATAGCATTTAGAGAGAGTATATTCCATATAAACATATCATCTTTTCTATGCTCATGCAATGTGAGACGTCACAATCACCCCCTCTTAGGACCCAGCGTCCTCGCTAGCGACTCTCATGGGCTTGTGCATGCTCCCCCTATCTCAGGCTGGGCTATATGGCTCTGATACCATATAATGTAACATCTCATGCTCCAAGTGGTATGATATTGTCCGCTTTGGGCTAAGCCTGCACGATTTTATTATTGGGTTTACCCTCAAAAGGCCTCATACCATTTAGAGAAAGTATATTCTATGTAAACAAATCATCTTTTCTATGCCCAGGCAATGTGAGACGTCACAGTGGTCCATATTGGAAGCAACCGGATCCTCTCAAGTTCATTTGATTTAGAGAGTATCCAATTAGTTATATTATTTTATAAGTATTTTTGTCTTTTCACTTTTTGAGGACATAAAAATACTCTTCTAATATAAACTAACTAGATATTGTCAAATTCAAATAAACTGTAGAGGATCTTAATTCGTATCGAAAAAGATGAAGAAGAGTCACTTAATACATGCAGTTTCGACATGCGCATTAGGAGCAATTAATGGGTCACTAAGAAAGTGTTACTAATTTAAGCTCAAGGAGTGAAAATAAGTAGAGGGAGGTCTAAAGTTGTAGGGTTAGATGTTACAAATAAGGATAATAAATAGAGTAGTAACAAAGAGTAGTATTTTAGTAAGATATGGCTGTTTCCGATTAGTTGAAAAAAATGATCCATAAGGCTGACCTGATTTAATTGGGACTACAGCTAAGTTGAGTTGTATAGGTAGTTCAGTTTATATGGTTTATGAGGCACACCAACTTATAATTAGTATATTGGATTAAAGATGAAAACCTATGTACCAAAAAATTGCTATGCTTCTAAAATTGTGATTGCTTTGGTTTATAATGACCATGATTTTTCTTTTCTTTTTTCCTTTCTCTCTAAACCTTTTTTTCTTTTTATACTTTTTCTACATTTTCCCCTATTCTTCTGCTTTGTTCTTCTCTTCATCTCCACATATTCTTTTCTTTTCTTTCCCTTATTTTCTTTTTCTTTTTCTTTTTCTTTTTCTTTTTTTGTGGTACATATATGGTCCTTTATTCTTACTTTATCTTTATATTTTTCTCTACACATTGTTTCTTGCAAGTTTAGATATTTATTATAAGACACATCAAAGTTAGCACCCAACATTAAAGTTTGATTAGGGTGAAGTCCATGTACCCCACTTAAACTACAATCCATTTCACAATGTCCCTCAAAACTTCTAATTGTGACGATGTCCCCTTCCCCAAACTACTAAAATGTGTCATTGTCTCCTCGAATGACCAAAATATTCTTCATAAAAGAGAAATAAAAAATTGAAAAAAAAAAACCTAAAACTAAAAATAATAAATAAAATAAATAAAAAAATCAGGGTGTAGAAATTTTAAAAATTTTGTTTTATTTTTATTTTTAACTTTTTTTAACTATAGGGTAGGTTTTGTCTTTTTGTTTGTTTTAAGGGGAACATTGTCATTTTTTTGGTAGTTGTCACAATTGAAAGTTTGGGAGAACATTGTCAATTGGGTGGTATTTGAAGTGGAATTTTTCCTAAAGTTTAACATCCATGAGGAAACTATCACTCATCAACCTTGGTTAGTGATTTTCTAATCTTTAGCTAACTATCACTCGTCAACCTATGAGATGAGTTAGAAAACTATTGTAAAAGTAGGTTTGTTTAAAGATATGGAGTCGATGAATAAAGATATTAAGAAGTTTATTCCCAAACTTCTGTTTGAAAAAGGCATTGGTTCCCTCTAGGCTCTAAGAACCTACTCAAATTTATCTCATAATGCACTTCAAAAATTGAGCATGCAACACATAATTATTTGTTCTTTTTTTCTTTGTCTCCAAATATTCTTTTTCTTTACTACATGTTCCTTTATTTTGATTTGTCCTTTTCTGGGTTTCCATATCTTCTCTTCTTTTTTTTTTCTTTTTTTCTAAATAAAAAAAATATATATGTGTGCTCCTTTATTCCATTGCTTCATCCTTTAATTTCTCTATCTCTACACCTTGTTTTTTAGCAGAGTTTAGACACTTGTTGCAAGCCTTACCAAAGTTAGCATCCAATACTGAAGTTTACCATTCTTGCAAGTCTATTCAATTAGAAAGGAGAGAAGTAGAAAAAAAAAAAAAAAAAGGTGAAGAGAAGAAGAAAAGATAAGAAGATTTTTAGGGTTTTTGAAGATTTGTTGGGTTTAACGTTTGGGCTTTTGATATTTCAGGTTGATTTTTTTATTTGGGTTTTTTATTTTTTGAAGATTTTTTAGGTTTGGGTTTTTGAAAATGGAGGAAATTTCTTTGGGCTTCTTGTTGGTGAGCTGATGAGTGGTGTAACCGGGTTTTATTTTGATGGGTTCTGATGCTTGGGATGAAATTGGAGCTTTCTTTGGAGATTTGGTGCTGTTTGGGCGTCTTGGTTGATGTTTTTGGGCGTCTTGGTTGATGTTTTTGGTTTTTTCGAAGTGAAATCGGTTTCATATTTGTTTGATTGTGTTGATTGGATGGGTGCGAATCACTAATTAAAAAAAGTTTGATTCATTTTCTTATATGCCATTTGTCTAATTGGATCCAAAGTTGTGATTGTTTCATTGAATTCAGTTCAATCTCAGTTAAAACAGAAACGTTTATTTTGTGGGTTTGGAGTTTTAATATGTGTTTGATTGTAGAATGTGTGTATATTCAGGTATTGGAGCTTGCTGGGAATGCTGCTAGAGACAACAAGAAGAACCGAATTGTGCCCAGGCATATCCAGCTGGCAGTAAGAAACGATGAAGAGCTGAGCAAGCTTTTGGGCTCTGTGACCATTGCCAATGGAGTCGGCTTGCCCAATATCCACGAGAGTGAGAAAATGGAGAAAATGGAGAAAAGAAGAGAACATGGAGAGAGCATGGGAGAAACGACGGTCCAGTGGTGAAAAGAATTAAAAAATATATATATTATTTTAATTGAAAAATAATTTAAATTAATAAATTTTTTAATTGAAAAAAAAAATTCCAAAAAAATTTTAAAAAAAGAAAAATTATTATTTTTTAATAATTTTTAAATTACTGACGTGTCAATTTTGACATGTCAGGAAATTTCCTAACTTGTCAAAATTTGACATGTCAGAAAAAATTTTTGACACGTCAGAAAATTTTCCTAACGTGCCAATTTTGACACGTCAACAATTTATGACGTGTTACTAATGACATGTCAGAAATTTTTCATTTCTGACACCCAAAATTTTAACGTCTGACACACGTCAAAAATGCTCTGTCAGGAAAATTTTCTGACGTGTCAGACCACCTAACACGTCAGAAAACGCATGTCAAGAAAAAATTCTTTTCTGTAGTGGATCTTAAGGAGTTGAAGAAAGAAGAGTTCTGCAGAATGAAAAGAAAAGAAAGAAAATGATGAAAGAAGATAGGTGGTGTTTGGTAAATGGGTTGACCTAGAAACCGTAGTTGACCTAGAAACCGTAGTTGATGTAGATTGATGTGAAAAAAAAAAAAAAAAAAAGTAAGAATGTTTAGTATAAAAAAATAAAAAAGTGGTATGAAAAAGTGAAAAAATTTTGTTTTGTAATGTTTTTTTATTTGAATAATAATAAAAAGTAAATGATGTGATATAAAAAGTAAAAAAATTAGAATATTTTGATATTAATTTTTTTAAAAAATGATGATAAATAGTAACAAAGGAAACCAACTCATTTACCAAATAATGCCGTCAAAGGCAAACTCAGTCCCATACTAAAGTTAGGAGGAAGAAAGAAAATTTTGGGTTTGCGTTTTTTAATGCAGAAAAAGACATGCCTACAATCACGCCACTTCACTCCCTGACACCAAGATTGGGAGTGGAGAATGGGTATTTGTTGAACATTTCTCTAGGAGGCTAGGAGGCATGATACAAACTCAATTTTTTTTTGTCTAATATAAGTCTAATTTTTGCCTTTTTTTTTTAATTTTTTTTTTTAAATGGCATTATTATGAAGAAAAATACAATTTTTCATTTTTAAAAAGATACCAAATAAAAGAAAGACAAAAAATAGATAGGGTTACTTTAAACATTTTTTTTATTTTTTATTTTATTTTATTTTTTTAAAAAAGGTAAAAATTAAACTTATGTTGAACAAAAAAGTTGAGCATTTAGCATTTGCCTTTCTCCGTCTATATACTGATGAAAAAACAAATGCGTACGCGCTCACTGACGTGTGAGGTTTTGAGAAGGCCTCATTGTCTGATCCCGTGATACATACAAAACATGCCAAATCAGTTTTGCTCGTATGGTCGATCGTCTTCATCAAATATCACAAAGAAGCAGACATGGAAGCCATGGTGTTGTTCTACTCATCCCTCTCTCTTCTCCTCGTCGCTGTTGCTTTCAAGCTCATCATCCACCTTCAAACAACAACACCCAAACACCTCCCTCCCAGCCCACCTTCTCTCCCAATTCTGGGTCATCTCCATCTCCTTAAAAAGCCCCTCCACCGGACTTTCCACAGCCTCTCGCAAAAATACGGCCAGATTTTCTCTCTCCAATTCGGCTCCCGCCTGGTGATTATCGTATCATCCCCATCCGCAGTTGAGGAATGCTTCACCAAGAACGACGTCGTCCTAGCCAACCGTCCTCCCTCCCTCGTGGCCAAGATTGTCGGCTACAACATGACCACCATGGTAGGAGCCCCCTACGGCGACCTCTGGCGCAACCTCCGTCGCATCGGCGCGCTTGAGATCTTCTCAGCCACCCGCCTCAACATGTTCTTGGGCATCCGAAGGGACGAGATCAAGCGCTTGCTGCGCAAACTGGGACGCAACTCGTCCAAAGATTTCACCAAGGTGGAGCTAAAATCAATGTTCTCGGAGCTCACCTTTAACATCATAATGAGAATGGTGGCAGGGAAGCGGTACTTCGGGTACGGGGAGGAGGTGAAGAACGAGGAAGAAGCGAGACAATTTAGGAAGACAATTGTAGAGATTGTAGCCTCAGGAGGGGCGTCGAATCCTCAAGATTTCTTGCCCATTTTGCGATGGATTGATTATGGGGGTTTAGAGAAGAGGTTGATGGGGCTTGCCAAGAAGACCGATGCCTTCTTGCAAGCTCTTATTGACGAGAAGAAGGGTAACGAGGAGGGAAACACTATGATAAACCATTTGCTTTCGTTGCAGAAATCACAGCCCGATTACTATACGGATCAGATTATCAAAGGCCTTATTTTGGTAAGCTCTAGCACGTGCATATGTCTTTCCAGAAAATATCCAAATAGGAAGTTAAATTATCACCGAAAAGGTAAATAAACTTAAGTAGGAAATTAAATTACTATCTGAAAATGGATAAGGAGGTAAAAATAGATAATGCTCATCATCGGAATGGCTAATGGAAAAGAAAAATGATAAAACTAATTTTCTCAACAATCTTTCAACCATCATCGAATAGTAAATAAATAAATTTATCATTGAATTTGTGTGGCACTTACATGAGTCCACAAATCTAATGGTAAATCTATTAAATTTGCAGAAAGAGATAGTTGAAATTGAAAAAATTCGTGGGCCTAATAACTCATCTCATAAAATCGGTTCAATAAGAGAGGGTTATCCATTTCTTATAAATATGCTCAAGATCTTGTTCACAAGCAATGTGGAATCATTCCTCAACACCCTCTCTCACGTGCGGGCCAGTATTTTCCCTAGTCCTTGTCATGGGGTAAGTAGTGTGGGCCCCATTCGTCCTGTAGTAGGCTCTGATACCATGAAGAAATTTATGGGCCTAACTCATGTCATAAAACCGGTTCTATAAGAGAGGGTTGCCCATTCTTTATAAATATGCTCAAGATCTTGTCCACATGCAATGTGTGATTATTCTTCAACATCCTCCCTCACGTGCAGGCCAGTATTTTTCCTGGTCCTTGTTACGGGAGAAGAAGTGTGGGCCCCATTTGTCTTGTGGTAGGCTCTAATATCATGAAGAAATTTGTGGGCTTAACTCATCTCATAAAACAGGTTCAATAAGAGAGGGTTGTCAATTCCTTATAAACATGCCCAAGATCTTGTCCTCAAGTAATGTGGGATCATTCCTCAACACCCTCCCTCACGTGCTGGCCAGCATTTTTCCTGGTCCTTGTCACGGGGTAAGTAGTGTGGGCCTCATTTCTCTTGTAGTAGGCTCTGATGCCATGAAGAAATTCATGGGCCTAACTCATCTCATAAAACCGGTTCTAGAAGAGAGAGTTGCTCATTCATTATAAATATGCCCAAGATCTTATCTACATGCAATGTGGGATTATTCCTCAACACCCTCCCTCATGTGTAGGCTAGCATTTTTTCTAGTCCTTGTCACGGAGTAAGTAGTGTGGGCTACATTCGTCCTTTGGTGGGCTCTGATACCATGAAGAAATTCGTGGGCCTAGCTCATCTCATAAAACCGGTTCAATAAGAGAGGGTTGTCCATTTCTTATAAACATGCCTAAGATCTTATATCCGCAAGCAATGTGGGATCATTCCTCAACACCCTCCCCCACGTGCAGGCCAGTATTTTTTTTAGTCCTTGCCACGCCTGTGGACAAGATCTTGGTTATGTTTATAAGGAATAGACAACCCTCTTTTATCGAACTAATTTTAGGAGATGAGTTAAGCCCATGAATTTCTTCAGAAATATGGTTGAGAGAATGCTTTGTAACCTGCCTCAATAAGAAACCACTAGAAAAAAAAAAAAAAAAAAATAGCAATTTAGTGACATGTGAATAAGGACTCTTAATGCCCAAAAAAAGTCACTATTCATTTAGTGGCGTTTGAATGGTGACCCTTTGTAAAAGACTCTAAATATTGTGTCGTTTTACTGTACAAACGACACTAAATTGTGTTTTTTGGGGCCAAGCGTCACCTTTTGGAAGGTGATGCTTGAGCAGTGTGCGTCACGCCATCCCACCTTGGGGGTGGTTTATTGGGCCACCCCAGATCTACCCTAGGGTGGCTCGCTAGCCAACCCCAACCCCTTAATTTTGTTTTTGTTTTTTTTTTTTTTACAAAAAAAAAAAAAAAAAAATTAAGATTTTAATGTGTGGGTGAGAGAGAGAGAGAAATTGTAGTGTTTTTTAGTGAGAGGTGTTTAGCTTATAAGCCCCAATTTCGAGCGCCCAATTTTCAAAAAGTACTTAGTCGTTTGAACAAACCTTTTGTAATTAATAGTGTCGTTTGAATAGTGTTACTGTTCAAACGATACCTTTTTCCTTCTAGGGCTTGAATATATGGTGTCGTTTGAACTGTGTTTACTATTCAAACGACACCTTATGCAGTGAATAATATCATTTGAATAGTATTATTGTTCAAGTGACAATATCTGGCACGTGAATGAACCTATCTCTAGTATGAGCCTATTTTTATTTAATGGATGGTGATTAGGGCATCTATATATAGAAGCACATAGCGTGTCAGCAATGACCTTGTTATTAAATCTTGGTCATTTATAGTTGCTATACTACCAATAATCAATCCATTTTTCTTATTTAGCCTTTGTACTAATGTATACTGAGCAGGTCATGCTATTTGCCGGGACGGACACTTCAGCAGTGACTTTAGAGTGGGCGATGTCCAATTTGCTCAACCATCCTCATGTGTTGAAGAAGGCTAGAGATGAGTTGGACAGTCAAATAGGGGAAGAGAATTTGATGGATGAGCCAGATACGTCTAAACTAAGCTACCTTCAAAACATAGTTTCAGAGACCCTTCGATTGTATCCGGCGGCCCCAATGCTATTACCCCACATGTCCTCCACTGATTGCACCATTGGAGGATACAATATACCACGTAACACGATGTTATTGGTGAATGCATGGGCCATACACAGAGACCCAAGGGTGTGGGATGACGCAACTAGCTTTAAGCCTGAGAGATTTGAGTACGGTGAAACTGAGGCGCACAAATTGATGCCATTTGGGTTGGGGAGGAGGGCATGTCCAGGGGCCGGGCTCGCCCAACGAACAGTGGGGTTGGCTTTGGGGTCATTGATTCAGTGCTTTGAGTGGGAAAGGGTTGGCAAGGAAGAAGTTGACATGGTTGAAGGTAATGGGATTACCATGCCCAAAGCGGTGGCACTGGAGGCCATGTGTAAGGCGTGCCCCATTATAAATAACCTTCTTTCCGAGTCTGTAGATCATGTTTGAACAATGTAATGTCCTAGAGTTTTGATCTTTTTCTCTTTGCTTCGCTTCTACTTGATGATAATTTGTGTCTCCAAGGTTTTTGTATGGATTGAAAAAGAATAGCATTTAGGGAATTTTGAAATTGAAAGTTTGACAAAAAAAAAAAAAAAGTGTGTAGTTTTGGAAGATTGTTTCTATTTCAAAATTTCACAAATCATTATCTGAGTTTAAGTTTCTCATTTTGAAATTGCTGGATCACCATCAGGCCATTGCCGGACCTCCGACAAAAGTCTCCAATCACTTTCCGCCACTGGTCATTTTTTGTATGAGGCATATCTTTTGGTCAAGGCTGACCAAAGTGAAGAGACTGTTGCATGGTACATAAAACATGGTATTCATCCGCTCCTCCATAGAATTAAACAGCCAATTCATAATAGTACAGCACAGTGTTCTGCTCCAAAAAAAATAAATAAATAAAAAATAAAAAAATAAGAAAGCCAAGGAAAATTACACTGTCCCCCTAAAGTTTCACTCAATTTACAATGCACCCATCAAAGTTTCAAATTTTGTCAATGTAGCCCATCAGTTAGCCACATTCGTTTTTTCTAACAAAAATTTAAGAGGAAAATGCACTTTACCCCCTTAAAATTTCACCTCATTTGCAATTTGCCCTTAAATGTTTTAAAATTGGCAATGTACCCCAACAAAGTATCAAAAATTTGCAATATGACCCATCCATTACCCATTTTTGTCTAATTTGACTAAAAATTTCCAAGTATAGCGCACGTGCATTTTTTTTGTGTCTACTTTCCAAAATTGCCCCATATTTATTTGACATAATTCCAAAAATATCCCCAATGAAAAACACCAAAAAAAAAAAAGGTTGTCGTAGCCCCCTTTGGCCATGGGGTCGCTTGGCCACCCCCAATATTTTTTTGCTTTTTTTTTTCATTCTTTTTTTTTTAAAAAAAATTTTATTTTATTTTATTTTCAAATATAAGGGTAATTAGTTCTTTTCAATAATTTGCATTAGAAAAAACATAAATTATTGATAGATGGGTCACATTCCAAATTTTTGATACTTTATTGTAATACATTGCTAATTTTTAAACATTTAATACAAAATTGCAAATGGGTAAAACTTTAGAGGCTAAAGTGCATTTTCCCAAAATTTAATCATGTGCGAGGCACGTGCTGTTTTAGTTGGGAAACTTTCTAAAATCCCCCCAATCCCACGCGTGGTTCAGTTTGAGAAAGACCTTAACGTTTTAAAAAAGACTGCCATTAACGTTTAAGAAAAAAAAAAAAAAAAGGAAGACAAAATCGCACGTCGTTGCTCATGGCAACCAACCACCTCCCTCTATCCTCAACTTTGGCTCATCTTCTTCTATATATATATATTAACAGAGAGTTCTACCACATTTCTAGTGCGTGAAGGGGACACTATGAACTTCAAGTTCTTCATAGTTTGTGGCCACCTTGATTCTTTTACCATTGATGCTGGTCATACTAGGTTCTTCAACCCATGGTGATTTATGTGGCGAGGAACTTGTGACTTGTGCCTTGGTGGCCACACTTGTTTTTTCAAATGTTGAGGATGAGTATGCTTGAAATGTGCTTATATTAGAACAATAACAATTAGAGCATGAATCCAAACGATGAAAATTCTAAACTTGGCTACTGTCATGAACTCCTGTTTTCAAAGAAAGTGATTAGATGCATCTCCTACATCATGACAAAGAGCATGAATCCAAAGGATAAAAATTAGAACCATAAAAGCGACGAGTTTAGGTAGACAAACTTAGAGAAAAAAGTTTATCATTATTGATAAGCATACAATGTTGCACATTCAAGCCCCTTAATTTTCATATGTTAATTACTTGGCATTGCTATTTGTTTGATTTTGTGTTGCTATAATGTTTTCGAGTTTTTAGTAAAGATGCAAGAAATTTCATAAATTTTGGGCTTAAAGCACAAGATGTGGTTAAGCCTACCCAATCATAATAGATGACCTATATGATGTGGTTATGTTTAATCAAATTAAGGAAAATGATTAAATTGGAATTTATCTAATTCGAGTAAAAATCGGATTTGATTAAATTTCGAATTCTGCCCACATCTCAGTACTTTAACCATAACTTTCAACTCAAGTATCGGATTGAGGTGAAACTAACGGTATGAGAAAGTTAACTCAAAATAATACAAATCATTTGGAAATAAGATTTTCTCAATTTGGAAGTTTACTATGCCAAAATATTCCCGCAATAAAAGAACGAAAATTTGGATGAATCCTATTCTGATTTATACTAAGATTTCTTCGTAATTGGACTAGGAGACTGAAGCTCGATTTTTTATGGATTTCTAAGGCTTATAAGTTTTGTTTTACACACTATATAGATAGGCCTCTAAGTCTTGAAGAGAAGGTGTGCTTAGTTTTAAACATAAAATATCTTCTTGGACACTTGAAGAGTTGAAGAGAAGATGAACATGGCAGGAAGCCATTCTAGCACCACCATGAGCAGCTAAATTCATAATAGGGTGTTGATGTAACCCTTTCCAAGTAACAATGGTTTAATTGTATTTTAATTTAGAAATTTTCTATATGCATGATGGTTGTATAACTTAGAGATTTGGTTTTAAAGTTCATCTTCAATCATTATGAAATTCTTCTCTTGTATTAGAAAGCTTTTTATCTTGATTGAACTCAATCCTTCATATTTTCTGTTATTATATGAATGATTGTTATACAACGATTTTAATTGACATATGATCAAGAGGGTTTGATAAGCCATGCCTAGGGAAGGCGAATTACTCTACACCCTACCTTAGTGTAATTTAGGTAGCAATTCGTACAACCCGAAGATGAGTTATGCTTATCTCTTGATTGTGGGTAACTGATTAAGCCATTTGATAGTCCATACTTAGGAAAGATGGACCGTACATCATCTAGAGGTTAGGCATATAGTCCGTGGCAACCGAAGATGGATTATACTTATTTATTAATTATGATATTTTCTTGACTACTCGGGTGAGACGAGCCCTATATCATGCATATTATGAATTTTTCTTGTTAATTTATAATTGACCATTGTTATACGGTTAGCGAGGAAATCAACCCCTATTCTTTATCTCATTACTATTTATCTTTACTTTTACTTTTATGCACTTACTTTTATAAAAGAAAAACAAAACAATCATCTTTTGAATTGAGTTATATTTTATCTTGACAAGTTTGATAATAACACCTGCGTAGTCCTTGAGGTTCGACACCTTCAATATAACCATATCCTACAAGGATTCGTTATATTGCAAGTGATTATTTTTATTATTATTTTCGCACACAAAAAGACCACATCAACAGGCCAAGTGCTGGGGGATGTGCTCATGTTGCTAAATGGATTAAATCCATTTGATGTTAGCCCAAGCCTTACATTGTGTGGATATGATGCAAATTCCAGGTGTCTCTCATCTAATGACTTTCATGCTTAACCGTCCGCTAGATGCCTCAACACCCCGTCTTTTGTGTGCCTATCAGCATGCCTCTCATATGGGCATCAGTCTATTGTGACATAAACAACCTTTGCAATTGTGGTATCAGTAGAAATCACCGCAACACCTTAATGGGCCATCTTTTAGGTGGTCGGGACTGCCCATCTTTAGTAGCTCTAATGTCGTCCTTCCACTTTGATAATCCTTATTTTGTACACAAATCTAACTGCTCAGTATCCTTCCAGAATAACATACAGTCATTTCGACAAGTCAAAATCTTCTCATATCGAAGCCCCAAGTCCTTCAAAAACTTTTTGGCCTCATATGTATTTTTTGGCAAGGTTTTACCATCCTTCAGAAGCAATTGGTTGATGAATTCAAGCAACAATGTGAATATAGTGTTACTCATTCCACTCATACACTTCAAATTGTATAGATGTACAATAGCATCTAGCTCTCTATGTTTGGTTTTATCATGTAGTGGCTTCTCTGATTCATTACGCAATTTGTAGTATTTTCTCCTAGTCTCATCATCAACTTCGTCCTGCACTGACTCTACTACATTAGGTTGCACTTCCATTTGACCAGCAAGTCCGTTTGCTCTGTTCTCGTGCATGCTGAAAACATCACGCAGTATGCCATGCATAGTTCTCAACGCGTCAGGTATGGGGGTCGTAGAAGATCCTTCAATTGTTGATTCTCTTTGAATAATAGGATTACACATCCTTTCTCTGTGCCACACCCATTTAGTGAAACCAGGTGAAATACCAGTTCCACCTATTAAATGGGTGTAACCCAACTGTGGATTGAGTCTTTTGTTCAATTTACACTTCTTACATGGGCAGACTATGAACTCCTTATTTCTAGAGTTGCTAACTGCAAATGCCAGAAATGACTTGGCTCCATTGATATGGTCATCCGAACCTCTAAACTTTGTCATCCAACTCTTATCCATAGCATGACTACATTATAAATAAAGAACATGTATTCATAAAGTTATGTATGCATATGAAATAAACAATATGATTTACATATTATATTGCTTTTTATAATATGTTATTAATATGAAAAAAAAAAAAATTAAAGGGTGCCTAATATTGACTTTAGAATTGTAAATTTCTTCTTAGTTGGTTGTTTTTACGAGAGAACTCTACTATGAATTTTTTTCTACCCGAAAAAATATATGTTTGATGAGATAACTATTCTAAAATATACTTTTTATCCCATTAATTCATCTTTCCATCTCATTCCAATAATTGGAATCCAATTACATCAAAATAAACAATAATCTAAACCAATCCATTACAAAAAAAAAAAAAAATCTAAAACATATTAACAATCTCAACCAATCTAAACAATAATCTAAATAATCTAAAGTATATGTAAATATATAAATAAAGTATTAATGTCGCTGGAATGGGGGAGAGGGAAGGTGGTGGTCATGAAGTGGGGTGTGCACCGTCCTCAAATGGGGTGCTTGCCTCAATGAAATGCCCCCTTTTTAGGGGGCATTCAACCCCCATAAAAATGGGGCATTTTATTGTACAAGTGTTCCTACTTTTTAATAGAGTTGTTCGCATAGTAAAACGTCCCCATATGAGAGAGTTTTATTAAAATCCCTCTATTTCAAGCTTTACTAAACTTGATTTTTTTAGTAGTGATCGCACGACAAGGAGAAGTGAAGTGGCCTATCATTCAATAATTCAAGAAAAAAAATAGTCAAATCAAAAGGTGTGTGAATGCATAAAAATACTCTCTATTATAAAATGTGTACAAACCCCCAAAAAGCCATTAACTATTAAAATAAATAATCGAGTAAGGACATGTTTGGGTTTGATGGGCCTAAAAGTGTGTTTAAGACTCAAAAAGTTCGTTTGAAGATAAAAGTACACATTTTGTAAAAAAACTTGAAAATGTTTTTAAGGGTTCAAAAAACCTAAAAATGATAAAAATACACTTTTGGCAAAAGCTTCTTTGTTTTTTTTTTTTTTTTACGCTTTCAAAAAACGCCAATTCTCTTAAAACTCTATTTCTCAAACACAATCCCAAACATGTATGTTCTAAAAGGAGGCCAACAAGGACCAAGTCCCGTTATTTCCCTCGGTCAAAAGCATTTGCAAACGCATTGAACCTTGACACTCCTGGACCCCACCCCACCCCTTCAACTCCCTCTCTCTCTCTCCACGTCCCTTCTCGGCAACATCTCCACCATTTTCATATATAATGCACCCCTCAACAACACGTACAGCCCAACACACCAAAAAAAAAAAAAAAAAAAAAAAAGAAGTTATAAACAAATCCAAAAATATGAAAAATGTGTGTGTTTTTAATGAATAAACTAACTAATTTACGCTACAGTGCTCTAGGTAAACAATGAAATCGTAAGATTCCTCACATTTTTTCTTTTTCTTTTTTCTTAATCAAATAGGGGAAAGCGGGTTGCATGACTAATTGACTATAAAAGGGGTGGGCAGCCTAACAACAAAGCCCAAAAGGTAAACATAGTACAAATTCAGGATCAGGTCCAAAAGGATCCAACAGTAGGCAATGGTTTTATCGATGGTCCTAGAAGAACCATAAACAAGCCGGGCCATTTCCAGCGCCGCAAAAGGCGTTGAAAAATTGCAAAAGATCTCCATGAAGAGTCCATTACGGTAAAGGCAACGACCACTGTTAAATAGTTGTTGCAGGACAAGCACTGGAGAAAACCGAATAGGATCCGTAGAAGGACATCCACCAACATCAAAAATCTCCCCCACAAGACCAAACCACTTACGTATAGGGAGATTATAACCCACAGAAAACAATAAAAACAACAAAGACCAACAGAAAATACAGAAGTACAAAGGAAAAACATAAAAAACCCAACTGCAGAAACAACAAAAAACCTAAATTGCAGTAGCACCTGTGGGAGGGAGCTGGAACACTGCTGTGTGTGTGGAATGCACGCGCCGGCAAGTAAGAGACGCTCGTTGGCATGTGGAGGCACGTGTAAGGCATGTCGTCGTCTGGTAACGACACGATAACTGGCTGTAGGTAGCTGAAAGGCTGATGAAAGCGGTGGAATGGAGCGTGTGAAAACGAGAGTGGTGGAGAAGAGAAGATTTGCCCTGGAAGGGAGGTGCGACGCGCTGGTGAATGGTGGAGAGTGGAAGGCTCGTGGAGGTGCATAGGTGGCATGTGGATGAAAGGAGACCACCGACAGATAGCTAAGAGGCTGGGGAAGGCAGTGGAGTGGCGTGTTGGTGAACAGGAGATGTGATAACGAACCGATCTGGCTTGGAAGAAGGATGTGATGCTAGGCTGGGCTATGCCGTGGAGGAGATGACGACGAATGGAGGGCAGGACTAATGGCACGGAACAACAGTGGTGGAGGGGCGGAGGAGAGTGGCATCCCTGCTGATGATGGGACAAAAACCCTAAGATAGTAGGGAAGGAGAAAAAGAACTCGGAAAAGGAAGAAACAAAGGGGAAAGGGAGGAGGGAGGAAGAAAACTCCATCACTCCTCCCTTGGAAAACCGGCAGGAAGAAGTGGAAAACCTCACTAAGGAGGTGGAAGGTTCTTTACAAGAGAGATGGAGGAGCTTCTTTCTCTAGAAAAGAGAGAAGCAGATAATCTTAAGATTCCTCACTTTAGACTTTAGGAAGGAATGCAAGACTGAGGGTTGGCATTTATAGGTAGCTAAGCTTGATCAGGACTAGAAATGTACTCTTTCTGGCCTTACCTTCCCCGATTTGATTATGGCCCGATGCTATAGATTTGTTGGGTTGATTAAACTTTTAAAAAAATTATGAGAGTTAGAAATTTAGAGTTCAAATCCTAATTCTGTCGATTCATCCTTCATTTAAATCAAACATTCAACGTGCTTAGTTTCAGTTATTAAAAATAAATTTAAACCCACATGCAGAGACGAAACAAGGGGAGCTAGCAACGCCAAAGCACTGGTCGTTTGAAGTATTTTTTGTCTACAAGTGATAATTTATAGGGTTTCGACCCAGTGGCCGCTACTGGGAACCCTGGTTGTTTTTTTTACGCCAAGAACTGATCAGTTCTAACTTCTCATGGCAACTTTCTTGCGATCCACTTTTTCAAGAGCTCTCGATTTTGTTGAGGTATATGGAAACTGATATCTTTTTCAAGAGCTCTCAATCTTTTTCAAACTGATATCTTTACTCTTAAGCCATTTGTTAGGCAACATAGATAAAGCAAATAAAAGAGAAATTACACATGCACTGTTGTGGTGACACTTGGCTTATAGAGACAACCTTGATATGCCTTTTCAATTTGATGTCAATCCACAAAAGTGAAAGAGGATAAGAAGTCTTGATTGTATATTGTTGGGTCATGGATCAGTTTCATAAGGCCCAACGGGCCCTAAACCCAAGACTCCACGAGTATGCAGACCTACCAAGGCCTCGGACGGCTTAGCCAGATGAGGTCTCGGACGCCCAGTCCGAGACTCAACTCATGGGCCGAAGTAGTCAAAGGCCAAGGGACAAGTCGGTCATTCTACCGTGGAGACGTATTTATATTATACTAAGTCAGATGATCTTATCCTACGTTTGATAAGATCATATACTCGTTCTCAATATATCAGCTATCTCTATATAAATGGGATAGGCCATCTATATCAATTAGGATGCATAATAGCTGTCAGCACCTAAGCTGTGCACATGTGATTGAGTACTACTTGGACATCCTGACCTAATGTCATACGGAAGCTATATCACTTATCCTATGATCTTAGGATACTAAGATCACGAAACAGATAACAAACCCCACCTCTCTCAAATACCTACACAGCATATATCAAGGGATAGGAATTCGAGACATGCAGGAAATAAAACTCCTTTCATGCCTATAAATACAAGTCACGTATCATTGCTAAGGTAATCGCAACTCTCGCTATCTCTGATTAATTGTTGCTTACATCTTTTCTCTCTCTCTCAAATCACTGACTTAGGCATCGGAGTATCCCCATCGGGGACTCTAATCCTGTTGTTTGTTCTTGTGTGAAAGCCTGACTGATCCTCGGACATCTCGATACCGCCTCTGGAAAATTTTGATTTTCATCAGTTCCTGACATCAACACATCCTCCATCGGAAGGTCGAGCCGAGTTGCCCGGCCCAGCTGCAACGCCTGCTGACCTTGCCGAGTTCATGAGGTAGATGACTACCTCCATGGACGCATTGAAGAAGCAGAATGACGATCTTGCTACCAGGCTTATGGTTGCTGAAGGATGCAATGGCAGAAGGGATCGTGAGCAAGAAGAAAGGCAGGGGAAGAAGCGTGAAAGGGAGAGACGAGAGCTCATCTGCCAAGGCAAGCAGGTCCATGAAGGTAGTGCAAGTTTGGTTCATGGCAGTTGTCATACCACGGTCCAGAATGAGGGTCATCATGAGAAATCCTGTGCTGAGAACGAGGATCATCATGAGAGATCCCGTCTTGAGAGGTCTCATCTCGAGAGACCTCACCATGAGAGGTCTCATCGTGAGAGACATCACGGAAGGTCTCATCACGACTGATCTCATCTTGAGAGATCCCACACTTGCCATAACGAGACAGACGTAAGTGCTGAGCTGGGAGATCTAAAGAGGAAGTATGCAGAGATGGCTGACAAGATGGCTAATGGGGAGAATGAGTTAATGGCGGAAGAGCTAATGGAGAACACCAACCTACCCTTCACGGATAGGGTTATGAACTTCCCCTTGCCCGACAAGTTCAAAAATGGCACATATAGACAAATATGACGACAATGGAGACCCTACAGAGCACATGGAAAACCTTCGAGCACACTTCATCCTCCACAGCACCCCAGATAAGATCTTATGCCGGGTGTTTCCATTAACTTTGGTAGGAGCAGCCAAAGAGTGGTTTTCAAGGCTCCCTGCCAAGTCTGTGGATAACTTTAAATCCTTTGGATGTCTCTTTTTAAGCCAATTTTTGGCTACTCGAAAAAGGAAGAAGAGCCCAGCTTACCTAATTTAACTGGTTCAAGGGAAAGATGAGTCCCTAAAAGACTTCTTGCTTAGGTTTAATAAGGAGAAGTTAACAATAGAGACACCAAGTGAGCAAATAGTACTCGATGCTCCAATGCATGGGGTAAAAGCCGGGGGGCCACTGATGGCCGAGCTAGCAAAGAAGTCTACAATGGTGACTCTTCATTAGTTTTTGAACAAAGCGGAAGTGTATATCAATCAGGAGGAGACTATTGCAGCTCTGATGAAGTCCCAAAAGAAGGCGACTCGGCAAAAGGGGGGTAGTGCAAAGGCAGCACCAGTAAACTCTAGAAAAAGCATTAGAAAAACCCGAAGCAGCAAGACAAGAAAACCTTTAAACCGAAGAATGATTCTTTGCAAAAATTTAGCAAGTTCACCCCATTAAACACCAGTATGACCAAGGTTCTGATGGAGATCAGAAGAGATCCTAACTTCAGATGGCCAACAAGACTGAAAGGCCCCATGTCAAAGCAAGACCACACCAAGTTTTGCCATTATCATAATGAAGTTTGCCACCTGACCGAGGAGTGTGTATCTCAGCTTCAGGAGATAGAATCCTTCATTAAGAATGGTAAATTGGTAAGGTTCCTGGCGGGAGAGAAGACTAGAGGAAGGAATCCTCAGCAACCCTTATTGCTTGGGGGGAACCGAGAAGCTGGCGGGGGCCAAGACCAGAGGCAAAGGCATGATAACAATCTGAGAGATGATTGGTATGCTGACCCGATGCATAATAGGTAGGTTGAACCGAGGAATGATCGGGATGCACATCCTCCACCTCAGAATCATGATGTAGTGGGACAAATTCATACCATCTCAAGAGGAATAGCTGGTGGAGGAGAGTCTAACTCGGCCAGAAAAGCCTACGCCAGAAGGGTACAGACAGAAGAGGTTCTCTTTCTTAAAAGACCGGCTAAGGCCTTAAAGCAAGTGTCCATGGTCTTATCGTTTGCAATGGGAATAATGATCCCCCATGATGATGCATTGGTGGTAACGGTGACAGTGGCCAACCATGTGCTCCATCGGATCTTAGTGGACAATGGAAGCTGGCTGACATCCTCTATTGGCCAGTTTTCAAACAAATGGGCATTGATCGCAGTAGGATCAGACAGTTCAATTTTCCTTTAGTCGGATTTGCGGGAGAGCAAGTCGAACCTATTGGGATTATCTCGCTCCCTGTCACTGTAGGAATAGCTCCTAGGCAGTCAACTATCATGGTAGACTTTTTGGTGGTCGACCGATCGTCTACTTACAACGCAGTAATTGGTCGACCAGCCTTGAATAAGTTGAAAGCTGTAACTTCAACCTACCACTTGAAGAAGAAGGAGTCGGAGAGGTTAAGGGTGACCAGACTGCAGCAAAGAAGTGTTACATCATTTCCCTAAAGAAGCCTTCGGAAGCCAGCCCTTTAACGGTTAACACTGTGGGAAGTAGAAAGGAAGGTGAACCGAAAGGCTAACCTGCCGAGCTATTAGAAGATGTGACAATAGCAAACGGCAAAGTAGTGTAGAACTCAACTCTCCTAGGAGGTTCGAGAAGGCCTCATCCCTTTTCTAAAAGAGAACCAGGGAGTATTTGCGTGGACACTTGAAGACATGCCAGGCATTAGCCCAAAATACATACTTCACCAACTTAATGTGTATCCAAGTATGAAACCGATGAAGCAAAAGAGAAGAAAATTTGCTCCTGAGTAAAATATGGCAATAGCCGAAGAAGTGGAGAAGCTGTTTAGAGCTCAGTTTATTGAAGAAGTGCACTATCCCGATTGGTTAGCCAACGTAGTATTGGTCAAGAAATCCAATGGGAAGTGGAGAATGTGTGTAGACTTCACCGACCTTAACAAAGCTTGTCCGAAAGATAGCTTTCCTCTGCCCTGTTAAGTGCTAAAATATTCATATTTTTAGCTCTTAACTTACATGTTTTAATCCATTAGCTTTAGCTAATTAGGTCATTTAAATTCTTTTTTGTGTTTTCCATACTTTTGTAGGTTTTGAAAGAAAATGAAGTAAATTTGGAAGATTTGGGCTCAAAGAGAGAAGATGGGAAAAGTGGGAGCCCCTGACACTGCGATCGATCACAGGTTCCCTGCGATCGAGCGCAGTACCAGAGAAGACACAGCATGAAGCAGGCCACGAGCGCTTGAGCGCACAACAGAAGAGGCTTGATCGCAGACCTGCGATCGAGCGCACACGGGTTGCAATTGATCGCACCCGTGCGTAGGAGACATATCAAAGCTGCGGCCAGATTGTCATTCTTTCCATATTAGGGTTTTCCAACTCCCAATTCTAATAGGTTTAAAACCCTACAAAAATTCCTAGGTTTACTAGTTTGTCAAGGACTTCTAAAGCCTATAAATAGATCCTTAAGCCTCTAGAATAGGTATGCTTTGTAAGGAGAAGAATTGGAGCTCTTCAAGTTCAAGTTTCGGGTTTATTTTTTTTCTTTCTTTTATTTTATTTTATGAAGATGTTTAACATCAACTTCATGTGTAACTAATTTATTTAGTAGGGCTAGATTGAAGAACTAGTTATGTTTTGTTAATATTCAATATTGGCGCCTTTGTGATGATCATGTTATGATATCTAACTTGATTAATACCTAGTTTCATGAATTCCTCATATGTGTGTGCCTGATCAACATGTACATGTGGTATGGACTAGTTAGTTAAATCAATTTGGATGACCGAGTCCTGGGTTTAACATAAGTAACAAAAGTAATCCACACCGGGTTCTTGGGTTAATCAACATGGGGAACCGGGAGTATACACCCATGCCCTAGGCCTCATGTGTTTATCGATTTCCACAGAATATATGCTTTCCTAGAGAATAACTTAGTATACACCATGCTAAATCCTTTAAGGAAGAAAAGAGTTAGAGTATACACCCATGCCTAACTCGTTGCTTAAGGAAGTCTATAGCTTAAGGAGTATACACCCATACCCTTAGGTTGACAAACATTAGATAGACATAACTTGATCAAAACATTGGCATATTGATATATTAGCTTAATATAATTAGTGGTGGATATCAAAGCCCTACCTTTTTATCATTATCAATTTAAATCCAATCACTTGTTTTATTTTACTTTGAGAATTGATTTTAGACACGATTCAGCAGTCCTTGTGGGAATGACCCCGTATTTGCACACTATACTACTATGTTGACCTCGTGCACTTACGGGTAAAACATCCAATTATTTGCCTGTTAATTTAGGTTGGCAATTGTGGAACAACATGCCCCGCATTGATGCATTGGTTGACTCAACATCTGGATATGGCTTGCTCAGCTTTATGGATGCCTTTTCCTGTTACAACCAGATCTACATGCATCCAGAAGATAGAGAAAAAACTGCGTTTATTATAGACCGAGGCCTGTACTATTATAAGGTCATGCCCTTCGGACTGAAAAATGCAGGGGCAACATACCAGAGATTGGTAAACAAGATGTTCCGAGAGCAGATTGGGTGGAACATGGAAGTTTATGTGGATGACATGCTAGTCAAAAGCGTGTTACCACAGAACCACACGGCTGACCTATAGGAGACGTTCGAGACATTGAAGAGATATGGAATGAAGCTGAATCTGGGAAAGTGTGCATTTGGGGTGTCCTTAGGAAAGTTCCTCAGCTATATGGTGTCGAACCGAGGAATTGAAGCTAATCCAGAAAAAATCCATCGGTTTTGGATATGCAGTCCCCAAAGAATACGAAGCAACTCCAACAATGAATAGGTAGGATAGTAGCATTTAACCGATTCATTTCTCAGTTAACTGACAAGTGTCTGCCATTCTTCAAAATCTTGAGAAAGGCCTTTGAATGGTCTGAGGAATGTGAAGAAGCTTTTGGGGAACTAAAGAAGTATTTAGTCAACCCACGTTTGCTAAGTCGAACAATCCCTAGAGAAGTACTGTACCTGAACTTAGCTGTCTCTCTAACAGCAGTGAGTGCAGCCCTTGTACGAGAAAAGGAGGTGGTGCAGAAGCATGTATACTTTATCAGCCGAGCATTGAAAGGGGCCGAGGAGAGATATCCCCAAATGGAAAAGCTTGCCTTCGCTCTTACCATAGCGTCAAGGAAACTCTGGCCATGCTTCCAAGCTCACACAATAAGGGTTCTCGCTAAATACCCTCTTAAAAAGGTGCTTTGGAAGCTAGACTTATCTGAATGATTGGCTAACTGAGCAATTGAACTTGGAGAGTTTTACATTGAATTCCTTCCTCGGAACTCCATTAACAATCAGGCATTGGCAGACTTTTTGGCAGAATTTACTAATCTGCCAGATGCAAAACAATGGCTGAGGGATGAAACTTGGGTAGTTTATGTGGATGGGTCATCCACAAGAAGGCATGGTGGAGCTGGAGTGATACGAATCACCCCAAAAGGTGAAGAGCTGCGCAGTTCCATAAGGTTGGAGTTCAGAACTACCAACAATGAAGCCGAATACGGGCCGTGATAGCTGGACTCGGGTTGGCCCGAGAGATGGGAGCCGAGTTTATTGAGCTACGAAGCGACTCTCAAGTGATTGTCGGACATACCCAAAGGGAATTCGATGCCAAGGGGGACAAGATGAAGTTGTACTTATCAAAAGTACAGGACTTGTAGAGTTCTTTCAAGAAGTTCTGCATTGTAAAAATCGCAAGGGAAGAAAAGGAAAGAGCGGACCATCTCGCTCGGATAGCATCGACAAGGGAATCTATGGGAGAATCTGAAGAAATAGTCCAAACTCTATCCCAACCTACCATAACCGAGGTGGTCTGGGTCTCAACAGCAGAGGTAGTACCAGATTGGCAGAAGGAAGTGGTGAAATATCTCGAGAGAGGAATGCTCCCATTCAAAGACTGGAAGTACAAATGAAAAAATTGGCTAGGGAGCTGAGTGCATCTCCCATCAATTGGCGTCAACAATACCAAGAAGAAGAGTGTCAAAGTCAGTTGGTGGAAAATCCCAATGGACAATACATGGAGGAAGAGTGCACCTACTATCATGAGCAAGCTGTCTCATTGAGTAGTGAAGAGGTGGTTGAAAATCAAGTGGAAGAGGGGAAAGATCCACAAGAGCCATATCAGGAAAAAGAAGAAAGCATTGAGATTTTTTCACCATTAGCTCTTATTCTTGAAACATCAAGAGGCCAAGAGAGAAGTCTGTTAGAGCTACCACATGAGCAATTTGAGGACATCAAGATAGAAAAGCTCACTAAGTTTTCTTCTTACTTTATTCCAGTTCATGATTCCCCACCGGATGAGCAACTGTTTGAGAAAACTTAGAGTGGTCCTCCCCGATCTAGAAACACTTGGAATCACCTTGTAGCAGAAAAGATTCATTCCCTTTGGTGTAAGAGAAGGAAAGATTGGTGCTTCAAGTTTAAAGTACCACCATCTGGCTGAAGATATTAAACTTAGTGCTCATGGGAGGTACCCCATAGCATATCCTTTTTATTTTGTTGTTTGTTTTATTTTATTTTGTTTTTGTTTTCCTTTGTGTTTTATTTTACTTTAGTGTTTTAATGTTTTGAGTCCCTAGTCAATTTTGTTACATTCTGTTATTGCGATTGAGCGCACCCTGAGTGAGATCGAGCACAGTAACCAACTTTTCGCTGCATTGCATTCTGTCAGTGTGATCGAGCGCACCATGTGTGCATTCGAGCACACATCACCAAAACACGCACTCCACTGCGCGAGTGCGTTCGAGCACACCATGCGTGCGATCAAGCGCACTCAGGCAGCGGCCACATGACCTATTTTGGGTCACTTTCCCCCATTCCCCACATCCTTTTTTTCCCTGCGCCATACACACTCCATCACTGCACATCACCACACCACCCCTTATCCCTCACTTCCACTGGTCTTCAACCACCACCTCACCGCACCTCCACAACGCCACAACATAACCACACAACCCGTTTTCCCTTCACACAACACATCACACACCCAACTACTCCCCCAACTTCCATTTTTACATAATTTTTGCAAATTGTGGGTGTTTCACCACCCACATTTGCATCTCTGTGGTTGGGTTTTCATCTTTTGTAGGGGGTTTTGGGCAATCGTTGCCATGCCTTAGCAACCTTGGTCATCACAGTGCACACCAGGTGTTCGACAGAAATCCCAAACCAAGCATCCACTTTGGGACAACTTTGAGCAGGGACCACAGTCTGGCTGAAGACGTTAAACTTAGCGCTCATAAGAGGCACCCCATAGTTATCTTGTTATTTTATTTTTGTCTTTGTGTATTTTCATTTCATCTTTTTATCTTTAGTTTTGTTTCCTTTTACTTGTTTTTGTGTTTTCTTATTTTGTAGGGGCAAGTATGCTTCACTTCAAGTTTGGGGGTATGCAATGAGCCATGCTATTTCAAACAATTTGTCCATGTCCTGGGTAAATTCTTTGCATATTATACACACATTGGGGATAATGTGTAATTTTAGTTTGGGGGTATGGGAGACACCTTACACACACTTTGTCCCAGCTTTTTTTTATTGTTTATGGAAAAGAAAAAACAAAATTTCCCAGTTTTATTTATTTATTTTTTTGTTGTTTGTGAAAAGAAAAAAAATATATATGCATGTTTATGTTTGCCTTAAAATTTTGGTTGATCTTAAGAATTGTGATTTGATTTCATTGGTGAGCTTAAAATTTTGAACACATGATATGATAATTGAATTTTTCAATTTGGTTACTTGCTTAGGACAGTTGAAAATTCACATGTTTGATCTAAGCACACAAGCACATTAGCACATAATTTGTGAGGTATGACAGGGGGTCTGATATGTGTGCTTTTGTATCTTGGATGAACTTGGATGACTTATTAGATGAACACTGTGGCATATATATATATATATATAAAATAATAATAATAATAACAATAAAAATGAATGAAATAAATGATCATTGATGGGCTTTTCACTGAGTAGTTGGACCTCTTGCCTCGAAGCATTGAGTGTTCACGTCAAAAGGTGAAGAATTTGGATTTGATCAATGTCATGGTTAGTTTGGTTTTGTAGCCTTTTTTACTCGAGTTAGTAGGTCCTTAGGGGTGTCTTTACACCTAATGCCCTAAAACCATCTGATTTGGGAGTCATTGACTTAACACTCGTTACATGGGTCAATTAGAAAGCTTAAGAGAACCAAACATTGCACAACCTGACCAAAAAAAATAAATAAATAAAAAGAGAAGAGAAAAAGAAATATGCCATGGTTGTTCATTTTAATAGGGATTTCGGTAAGTTTTGAGAGATGGAGACATTACATGTTGGAAAGATTTGGAAGCCTCATAATTTTGCGCTAAGTTCACTTCACACTATTTTCAAACTTATGATGTTTTAGCATGTCTTTTGTAAGTAATTGAACTTTGAAATTCCAATTTATTGTGAAGATGGAGTTCATCTTTTTAAGTTTGCTAATGAATGAAAAGCATGATCTTGAAGTGATACGTGATTTTTGGGGATGACATGAACTGTGCATGATGTTTGTGGGTAACATTTCACAACAAAAATTATGTTGTTTAGTTACGGTAGTTTAGTAACGTGTCACTAGGGTT
>NC_081549.1:10647583-10655706 GCF_901000735.1 Corylus avellana
AGTCCAATATCACGAAGAAGGAATGATAGCCAAGTTAACTCAGTCGTAGCAGATGCCATGGAACAATACTCAGCCTCTGTACTAGAGCGGGCCACGGTAGATTGCTTCTTAGCACTCCACGAGATGCAATTACTCCCAAGGAAGGTGCAAAACCCAGTCGTGGAACGCCGAGTAGTTGGACAACCAGCCCAATCAGCATCTGAAAAAGCATAGAGATCAAGGGAACTTGAAGAGAGAATTCGCATACCGAAGTGAGTGGTGCCACTAATATAGTGCAAAATACGTTTTACCAACTTGAAGTGAGCCATTGTGGGAGAGTGCATGAATTGACAAACAAAGTTCACACTATATGAAATATCAGGACGAGTGAACATGAGGTATTGAAGTGCACCAACAAGACTACGATAGTGAGTCGGATCGGGGAATAACTCATCACTAGCAGGAAGCTTGCGACTGTGGAGGGCCATAGGTGTAGCAAGGGCTTTACAGCCCTCCAAACGGGCATGGGACAACAAATCCTTGGCATAGCGAGTTTGACAGAGAAACAGACCATGATCAAAACGTCGAACTTCAATACCTAAAAAATGATGTAAGAAACCCAAATCCTTAATAGCAAATTCATGACTAAGGTAAGTGATCAGCCATTGGATACGAGCGGGGTTGTTGCTTGTGACAACCATATCATCAACATAGAGGAGCAATATTAAGATGCCAAAAGAGGAGTGATGGATGAACAGACTAGGGTCAGCAGTACTGGAGAAGAACCCGAGACTTAGAAGAAATGTACTGAGCCTATCAAACCATGCACACGGTGCTTGTTTGAGGCCGTAAAGAGCTCGATTGAGCTTGTAAACGTGCAGGGGATGATGAGGATCTTCAAAGCCCGGAGGTTGCTGCATATACACGAGTTCAGACAAAAATCCATGAAGAAAGGCGTTCTTCACATCCAACTGGCGAATATCCCATCCCTGAACCATAGCAACGGTGAGGATTAACCGAATACTTTCCAGGTTTGATAACCGGTGAAAAAGTTTCGAAAAAATCGATGCCATCAACTTGATTGAATCCCTTTGCGACAAGCCGAGCTTTCAAGCGTTCAAGAGACCCATCAGACCGAAGCTTTACCTTATAGACCCATTTGCTACCCACAATGTTCATACTTGGTTGTTGAGGTACGAGATCCCAAGTGTGATTGGCAGAAAGAGCTTCAAGCTCATCATGCATGGCAGCCTTCCAACCAGGATGGCGTAAGGCAGATTTGATAGTGCGTGGTTCAGTGGGCAGAGCAGGGGAGATGCGAGCAGCATGAAAGTCAAGGTACTTGGGGTTAGGCCGAGTAATCCCATGTTTAGATCTAGTCTGCATAGAATGAAGGTTGGGGAGATCATTAGTAGGTGGGGACAACGGCTATGCAGAAGGTTGGGGAGATCATTAGTAGGTGGGGACAACGGCGCAGGAGAGATACCTGGGACTGTATGATTAGTAGCAGATGTAGAAACTTCTGAGGAAGAGGAATCCTCTGCAACTGGTTGGGTCTTGTCGATGAGAGATGTAGAGGGAGCCATATCATCAGAAGGGCTAGGACTGAGGGTGGGTTCACACGTGTTTGTGTGGGCTGGCTCACCTAAAGTAGGTTGTGAGCTGTCCACATCTAAAGCTGGTCCACAGCATCACAAGAGCCATGACTGGGGCTATCAGAAACGTCAAAATTGGGCTGGCCACATTTAGAGCATTGTTCAAGTCATCATATGAACCATGGCTGGTGCTGGGCCCACAAATGGGTGTATGGGCTGGTACATGGCTAGTGTTGGGCCCACTGTGGAGGGCTGAGATACCCACATCAGATTGCAAACTGTCCATATCAAAAGAGGATTGAGGGGCTGTGTCTGGAGAAATAGTGTCTACAGGGGGAATTTCACTAGCTGGAGTTGGTGAAGTCACCCAATCACTAAAGGCGCAAAGCTCCCCCTGAATGGGAGCATCATCATAGAGACAACTGGGCTTCGTAAAGGGTAGTACCTTCTCATCAAAAACAATGTGGCGTGAGATATAGATCCGGCCAGTAGGAGGATAGAGACCTTGTAGCCTTTGTGTTTGGTGCTATAGCCAATAAAAACACAAGGCAAAAAATATTACGTAATCTACATAAGGCATAAAATATCAAATCATTTTATAAAATCAAGGACCCAATCAAGGAGGTTGTTGACCTTCCTTATCAGACTAACGTGAGTTGTCCATGATGGAGAGAATTGGTGCCTTATCAGAGAGTTGCCTTGATTTCTTTTCTCATAAGCAAATGGAGAGACGTTTAAAAAGGAGAAGCAACCCAGACAATTAATCCTTTAAAAAAAAAATGGTCAAAAATGGAGATAGATGAGCCTGCAACTTGGAAATCCAGAAATGAAGAAAGGGAATAGTGGTCTGTGTGAGGCGCTTTGCAACCCGCGGGGCAGATATGGATGAGGGTATTTTGGGAAGGTTTAATGATTTCCATCCAAAATGACGGAGATAACAAACGAAAGTATTATTTTGCCATCATCTGATACTTCAGGGGGGTCATGTGTCTCATTTTAAAGTTTGGGGTTAAAATGCTAATGGTATGGATAGTTTGGGGGGTTATATATATATAGAGAGAGAGAGAGAGAGGGAGTGAAGAGAGAGAGAGAGATTTTCAATGTTTTGTTTGTTTTTGTTTTGACTTTGAGAGGTGGTTGTGGCACAAACCTATTATTTTTTAATCACCAATAAAAGGATTGACATACAAGCAATATACTAAATTTAGAAAGCAAAAAAAAAAAAAAAAAACAAAACAAAGGAAAAAAAAAACAAAAACTTAAAAACTATATATATATATATATATATATATATTAGAAGGTGGCTGCTTTAACATTAGAGTATACATTAAAATGATGTGACAATTTTTAGCTGTTAGATTTTTTTTTCTTCAGGAAACTCCTAGCTCATGCACGGCTACTCTCCAATTTAAAGGGAAATGGCGGGATGACATGACGCAACAGTATAGTAGCTGCTACTCTTTGGCTTTTTATACAGCTTTAAGATAAGATAATAATATAACTGGTATTAAACTACTAATTGTCCAAAAAGCTTAAGTTGATAGGAAGAGATAAATTTAATCACTTAATCATTACTTTAACAACTTAAATAACGTGACAGTGAAAATTAACTATAATTTTTATTTTTATATAGCCTTTATTTATTCACATGTTATTTTCACTAATCAAGATAATTAAATACAATTATAAATTATAAATTAACAATCTAATGTAGACTATTAATAAAACTGTTTGACATAACATAAATCATGATCTATATTACATTTATCATATCAGGTTCACATGTAACTCAACACTACACAAATGAAAGAAAAAAAAATCTTAGCTGCTCTAGCTTCTTGTTCCAGCAATCAACCACCTCCTTGTGAGGCATACCCACCTTCTTGTGAGGTTTACCCACCTCCTAGTGAGGTCTATCCATCTCCCTGTGAGATTTCCTCCTTGTGCGGAAGTTTTTGGTTTTCTCTCTTGTTACCCAGCCTCTAAACTTTCTTTTTTGTAGCTCTGTTTTTTGCAATTATGGTTTTCTAAAGCTGATTTTCCTCTTAGTTTTCGGGTTCTTTGCATCCATTCCCTCTTGTTTATGCCCTTGTTGGTTTGGTGAACATGCAACCATTCTAGTTGGAGTTAACGACATCACAAGTGTTTGTTAAAATGCCCAGATGACCAAGTAAAGAGAGAAGGCTTTCGATCATTAAGTTTTTCATCAGTAATTGCCTTGTTGCTAATTAACTGTTGTATGATCAATGAAAGTTCTTGCTTGGAATTGTCGTGGTCTAGCTCGTGGCCCCAACAATTCGTGCCCTAAAGGCGCTGATCTGAGCTCATCAGTTTGACCTCCTTCTTCTTTCTGAAACTAAGTACACTCTGCACACTTTCAAGCTTCTTTGTTTGGTTTTAGTTTTTCTAGCTAGTTGGAAGTTCCTCCTTTGGGTCTCAAAGGTGGGATTTATTTTGCTTGGAAAGATGATGTTGATGTTGAGCTGATTAGAATCGATAAGAATTGTATTTCTTATTTGGTGTATTCGAATCCTCCAAACAATCCTTGGCTATTTTCTGGTGTTTATGCTCCTCACACTAGCTAGTGGCATGCTGATTTCTGGAGTTCTTTGGCTTGTTTGGGGAATTCTTTTGGTGGTGCGTGGCTGCTGTTGGGGGATTTTAATTCTATTTTGTCACCTTCTGAGAAGTGTGGTGGTAGAGCTTTTGGTTCTGCAACTCATGGTGATTTTGCAGATTTTGTCAACTTTAATGCTCTTATTGATCTTGGTTTTGTTGGCAATAAGTTTACCTCGAGCAATCATAGGATGGGAATAGATAATTTTAGAGAAAGGTTGGATAGGGCTTTGGCAAATCATAATTGGGTTAATCTTTTTCCTAATTCCTTGATAAGTCATTTTCCTGCTACTCAATCGAATCATAGCCTTATTTTAATTTCCACTATTGGCTCTTATATTAATATCCCAAGGCCTTTTCAGTTTGAGGCTTTCTGGACCAGGAATAAGTCCAGCCATGCTGTTGTAGCTAATGCTTGGTTGGAAGATGTTGAAGCTCTCCTGCTTTTGCTTTGAGTAGAAAATGGAAGAATACGAAGTGTGCTTTGAAGTCTTGGAATCATCATCACTGTGGGCGAATTTAGTCTAAGATTGAATTGTTGATGTTTGATATTAGCTCAATTCAATATGCTCCTCATTCTTCTATTAATGCGACTAGGGAGATGGTTTTGCAGGAGGATTTGCAAGAACAACTTTTGAGGGAAGAAGTTCTCTGGAAGCAAAAGTCTAGGGAGTTGTTGTTGACTGGTGTTGATCATAATACGAATTCTTTCATGCTTCCATTGTCGGTCATCATAGGTTTAATTCTATTTCTAGTATTAAGTCTTTGGATGGCATTCATATTAGTGGTAGAGATAATATAGGGACTTTTCTGGTTCAACACTTTCGTTCCCGTTTTTTCTACTACTAATCCTGTGCTTGATAATGGTCTCTCTGATTTGGTTGAGAAGGTGGTTTCGGATGAGGAAAATGTTATGCTTTGTGGTATTCCTGATGAGCCTGAGATATTTTTGGCTATTTCTGATTTATGCCTTAATAAGGCTCCTGGTCTGGATGGTATGACTAGATTGTTCTACAAATCCTACTGGCCCATTGTTAAGTCTATTGTGATTTCCTCTATTCAATCTTTCTTTGGGGGGGTGGGGTTAGATCCTTAAGTAATTTAATCATACGAATATAACCCTTAATCCTAAGGTGGATAACCTTCAATCAGTGCATCAATTCAGGCCTATTAGTCTCACTATTTTTTACTACAAGATTATCTCAAAGATCCTTTCCTCTAGATTCAAGCTGGTTTTGCATAAGATTATTTTTCCTACTCAATCGACTTTTCTTGAAGGTTGATCTATCCATGATAATACTATTTTGGCTCATGAGGTGTTTCATTCCATGAAGTAGAAAAAAGGAAATGGTGGGCTTATGGCGCTTAAGTTGGATATGGCCAAAGCTTTTGATTCCATGGAATGAAATTTTTTGTTGAAGATTTTACATTTGCTTAGGTTCCATCCTGTTTGGATACAATGGATCCAGCAATGCATTACTACTTCCTCTTTCTCTATTTTGTTGGATGGTGCTCCTTTTGGGAAGTTTTTTTCCTACTCGTGGGTTGCAGCAGGGAAACCCTCTTCCCCTTTCTTGTTTATTTTGGTTCTAAAATTCTTTCTAGATTGATTGAAAGAGAAGAGAATTTAGGTCGCCTTCATGGTATTAGGATGACCAAATCATGTTCTCTGATTTCTCATTTATTATTTGCTGATGATGTGATTATCATCTCTAGGGCTAATGAGATTGAAGTGGTGTGATTATGAAATTCCTCAAGACTTATTCTTCTTGGTCTGGGCAATACATTAATATGTTGAAGTTTGATGTTTTCTTCAGTAGAAATTGTTGATCTAATGCAAAGGCTTCTATAAACAGGATTCTCAACTTAGCTCAAATTCCAGCTCGAGCTAAATACCTTGGTATTCCTCTCTTTATGCATAGGAGGAAGCATGATTCCTTTGTTGAGCTTAAAGACAGAGTTTTTGCCAAAATTACGGGGTGTAAAGCTCATCTTTTATCCCAAGCAGCAAGGATTACTTTGGAAAAATCAGTGGCTAATGCTATCCCTACTTATCTCATGTCCTTATTTCTTATTCCTAAATCTTTATGTTCGGTTATCAATTCGGGTCTAAGAAAATTTTGATGGGGTTACCCTCAAGATAAGAAGCATTGCCTCTCTCTTCTTTATTGGAAGAATATTTGTATGCCTAAAGCTTTGGGAGGTTTGGGTATTCGTTCTATGGAGTCTTTGAATAATTCACTGCCTGCTAGGATTGGTTGGAAGATGACTTCGAATCAGTCTCTTTTTTGGGTTGACTCTCTTATAGGCAAGTATCTAAAGAATGATGTTTCTTTTTTGAATGCGCCTTCTACCCCTTCTTCTTCTTGGCTTTGGAAAGGATTGCTTAAGAATCGGAGGATTGTTGAAAAGTGTGCTGATGAGTGCCAAATATTGTATATTTGGGCCCCTTAACTTATGTTTGTTAAGCTCTTAGCTGTGTTAAGTTATGATGTTTTTGGTTAGTTTTGGTGTTTTAGTCATTTGCAGGTTGTTAAGAGAGAAATGCAGCTTTAAGGTGATATTTGCAACTCATTCCATTAATTCTGAGGCTTAAGACACTTCAGGGAGCATTGCAGCAAATTGGGATTGAGCGATGATTCGCACCCAACAAGTCCCACTAAAAAGGTCATATCTAGAGTTGTATAGCTCGGATTAAAGCGATCTTGATTTCCTTGGAAAGCTAACTCAAAGATATACAAATTCATATTTCACAAGAGTAGGCTAATTCCTACTGGAATTGCGATCGATCGCACTAAAAGTGCGATCGAGCCCACTTGCGCCCTACGCAACAGAAAACATGTTGCCCGAGTGCGTTCGAGCGCACTTGGCCGACCTGGCAGCACTAAAACCCTAAAATTAGCTTATAAATATCATTCTTTTCCATTGTAAACATACAGAGACGCGCCGGGTGCGCCGTTCTTGGTCGTTTTTCGTGTTTTCTGGGTTTTTGTAGCTTGGAACTTGAATTCTTTTGTAAATTTTTAATTTTAATGAAGTAATTTAGTTTCTTTATGATTTCTTTTGTCATGAGAGGCTAAATCTTCAACTAAGGTTAAAGATGAAGCCTCACCATTGATTAGTTTTATGTTTTCATGTTTTGTTCGTACAATTCCAATCTTAATGTAATGTATGTTCGTTTCAATTCAATTATGTGACAAAATTGTGTTTGATTGTGCCGAAGTTGGATATTCATTGTGTTTCATCTGACGGATACTGTGCACCTTATGATTTACTTTGGATATCCATTGTCTTTTGTGCAAAGCATGGATACATTGGATCTTTTAAACTAAATTTGATATGCATTGCTATTTGTAAAATGGATGGATTCATTGAATCTTTCAATAGGAACAATAGAACATGCATAGGTTTTAATTGTTTGTCGGATGTATGAACAAACACATGAGAATGTATGCTTTAATTTGATGAGGTGGATTATGAAAACCTTAGTGCCCTTTTTATCTTTTAATTATTTCATTTTGTTTCATTTGCCCTCTCAACCTTTTTTTCATAAATGGACGTGGGTTCCTTCTTGTGCTGGGGTTTTCTGTGAAGTCTACTTATAATATTTCTTTCACTATGGGTGGTAGACCCTCTCCTCTCTCCTCAGATGCTTGGTTGGTCCTTTGGGGCCTAAAACTCCAAGCTAGGTTAAAACATCTCTTATGGAAAAGGCTTGGTTGTGTCCTTTTTGTTAAGGGCCTGTGGAATCACTCTCATATTTTCTTGGATTATCATTTGGCTAGAATTCTTTGGAGAAGCTCCCCCTGGCCTCTCTCACTGTTGGTTTTTTCTTCCAGACCTATTTTGGATTGGGTGATAGCTCTCCTTTCTCCAGTGGCTGCTCTAGGTATTCCTAAGGTTGATGTGTGCAAATTCCAGCTTTTTGCTTCC
>NC_081549.1:10655806-10803340 GCF_901000735.1 Corylus avellana
ATTTTTTTTAAAAAAAATTATCATATCTAAACAACTAATTAAACTGTTTGACATAATGTGCAACTACAAATTACATGAGGAACTTAATGATAGAATTTCTGAATGCCAATAGGATCTATTTCATTTGAAATGATATACATCATTAACACTCATGCCCTTAGGTTTACAAACATTAGATATACATAACATGATCAAAACATTGACATATTGATATATTATCTAAATATAATTAGTGGTGGACATCAAAGCCCTACCTTTAATTTTTCATTTATCTTTAGATCTTTTTATTTCTTTTTCACAATATCAATTCAGTGACAAGTTGATATTTTTAATTAATTCTAAACAAAATCACAATCTCCATGGGATCGACCTCGTACTTGCTGCACTATACTATTGTTTTGATCTTGTGCACTTGCGAGTTAAAACGTACTAAATATTATCTATTAATTTAGGTAGTATTTGGCACAACAAGTTTTTGGCGCCGTTGCCGGGGCTTGTTTGATTTTGTTTGGAATTCCTTTCCTTTAATTTATTTTTGTTTTAAATTATTCTGTTTTTATAGTCTTTTTCTCAATTTCTGTGCCTCTGGAGGTACGATTGATCGCCCAACTAGGGTGATCAAGCGCACTAATAAGTGCTAAAATATTCATATTTTCAACTCTTAACTTGCATGTTTTAATCCTTTGGTTTTGATTAATTAGGTCATTTTAATTCCTTTTTGTGTTTTTCATACTTTTGTAGGCTTTTGGAAGAAAATGAAGTAAATCTAGATGATTTGGGCTCAAAGAGAGAAGATGGAAAAATTGGGAGCTCTCTGACACTACGATCGATCACAGGGTACTTGCGATCGAGTGCAATACCCGAGAAGACCAAACACAAATCAGGCCAGGAGCGATCAAGCGCAGGACAGAAGAAGGATTGATCGTAGACTTGCGATCGAGCGCACACGGGTTGCGATCGATCGAACCCGTGCGCAGGAGACATATCAAGTGGTGGCTAGATTGTCATTCCTTCCATATTAGGGTTTTCCAACTTCCAATTGTACTAGGTTTTGAAACCCTACGAAATCCCTAGGTTTACTACTTTGTCAAGGACTTCTAAAGCCTATAAATAGACCCTTAAGCCTCTAGAATAGATATACTTTGTAAGGAGAAGAAGAGATATAATAGCTGCTGTCCACCTCTGGTTGATATGCTATGCATGAGGGTTGATGGAGGTTTGTTGGCACGTATGCTTGCTTCAATGGTCTCCTCACTCGTGGTGGATTTACTTCTAAGGGTCTTGGCCCAATTAGATTTTCTTGCAAATCTTCCATTTCAACTTCTTCTTCTCCTTCTTTGTCTCTAGGTCGTTGTCGAATTGTCCACTCAATTTTAGGATCGAGGGGAAAAACGGTTGAGGCTTGAGATTGACGACCTTGCATGAACTTGATTACTTCTTCAGTTAGGCAGCATCAGTATTGCCTGGTCTGGAAGCTCCCTGGAATTGCGCTCGATCGTAGGTCTGTGCGTGCGTTCGATCACAGTGCGCTTGATCACACTTGGCTGACGATTGATCGCACTCACAGAATGCCAATCCGCAACCTGAAACAGAAAACAGAAACGTTAGGGAAAACAAGAAATTCTTTTTGATTTTTTTTTTTGCTAATACTAAATTAAAAATTGAAAATTAAAATAACAAAACTTAAAGGAAGATAAATTTAAACAAAATTCGCCGCAATCCCCGGCAACGGCGCCAAAAACTTGATGTGCAAAATATTACCTAAATTAATAGATAATAATTTGTGCGTTTTACCTGCAAGTGCACAAGGTCAGCATAGTAGTATATGGTGCAAGTACAAGATCATTCCCACGAGGATTGCTGAATTTATGTTTAAAAATAGATTCCTTAAGCAAAAGCAAAACAAAGATTGATTTTTGAAGTGATGATAATAAAGGGTAAAGCTTTGATATCCACCACTAATTATATTTAGCTAATATAACAATATGCCAATGCTTTGATCAGGTTATGCATATCTAATGTTTGTCAACCTTAGGGCATGGCGTCTACTCCTAAAGTTATAGATTTCCCTAAGCAACAAGTTAGGCATGGCATCTACTCTAACTCTTTTCATTCCTAAGGGATTTAGCATGATTTATACTAAGTTGTTCCTTAGGAAAGCATACGTTCTATGGAAATCGACAAACACACAAGGCCTAGGGCATGGCATATACTCCCGGTTCCCTATGATGAATAACCCAAGAACCCAGTGTGGATTTCTTTTGTTACTTATGTTAAACCCAGGACTCGGCCATCCAAATTGATTTAACTAACTAGTTCATACCACATGCATATATTGATCAGGCACACACATATGAGGAATTCATGTAAGCAGGTATTAATCAAGTTAAATAGCACAACAAGGTCATCACAAAGGCACCAATATTGAAATATTAACAAAACATAACTAGGGCTTCAATCAAGGCCTACTAATTAAATTAGCTACACATAAAGTTGATGTTAAACATCTTCATAAAATAAAAGAAAAGAAAGGAAAAGAATAACCCGAGACTTGAACTTGACGAGCTCCTATTCTCTCCTTAAAAACCTCCCTATTCTAAAGGCTTAAGAGCCTATTTATAGGCTTTAGAAGTCCTTGAAAAAGTAGTAAACCCTAGGGATTTTGTAGGGTTTCAATCTTATTACAATTGGGAAATAGGGACATCTTAGCCGCCACCTTGGTTTGTCTCCTGCGCACGGGTGCGCTCAATCGTAGCCCATGTGCACTCAATCCCAGGTCTGCGATCGATCCTTCTTCTGGCATGCGCTCGATCGTTCCTGGCTTGCTTTGTGCTATGTCCTCTCGGGTACTACGCTCGATCGCAGGTACCCTACGATTGATCGCAGTGTCAGGGAGTTTCAATTTTTCCCATCTTCTTTCTTTGAGCCCAAATCATCCAGTTTTACTTCATTTTCTTTCAAAAGCCTGTAAAAACATAAAAAACACAAAAATGAATTAAAATGGCCTAATTAAGTAAAACCAAAGGAATAAAACATGCAAGTTAAGGGCTGAAAATATGAATATTTTAGCACTTATCAGCCTCATGTGTTTGTCGATTTCCATAGAACATATGCATTCCTAAGGAACAACTTAGAATACATCATGCTAAATCCCTTAGAAAAGAAAAGAGTTAGAGTATACGCCATGCCTAACTCGTTGCTTAGGGAAATCTATAGCCTTTGGAGTATACGACATGCCCTTAGGTTGACAAACATTAGATATGCATAACATGATCAAAGCATTGACATATTGTTATATTAGCTGAATATAATTAGTGGTGGATATCAAAGCCCTACCTTTTATTATCATCACTTAGACAATCAATCTTTGTTTTACTTAAGGAATTTATTTTTAAACAAAAATTCAGCAATCCTCGTAGGAATGATCTTGTACTTGCACCATATACTACTATGTTGACCTTGTACACTTGCAGGTAAAACGTACAATTATTTACCTATTAATTTAGGTAGATATTTTGCACATCAAGTTTTTGGCGCCGTTGCCGGGGATTGTTTGATTTTGTTTGGAATTATTTTCCTTAGTTTGTTTTTGTTTTAAATTTTTTTGTTTTTATAGTTTTTTCCGCAGTTCCTGTTTTGCCTCTGGAGGTGCGATCGATCGCCCAACCGGGGCAATCGAGCGCACCAGTACGATCGAGCGCACTCATAGTGCGATCGATCGCACATCCAGAGAGCAACACAGTTACTACATTAATTATAGATCTGATTTTTTTTCTTATGTTCATGTATGGTTATTCGAGTCTGCATATTAGTAAGTTTTCTTTTTAAATTTTGTTTTTAATTTCCCTTTTTAATTTTTTGTTATTTTATTTTTAATTTCACATATGTGGGGAGGCATTCCGACACCTCGAAGACCATGTTCATGTTGCCATGACCATTATCACGATATTAGAGAATGTCCTACAATGAGACAAATTTTGAACAAATTTTATGGGCACATGAACACATCATTCTCTAGACCGGGGAACGACAACTATCTTGATTCATGCAACCCAACCTGGAGCCAACAATCAAATTTCCCGTGGCAAGCTCAAGCTCTTAGAAATCATGCATATTCCTTTCATTCGGATCCACCACTACAAGATTAGCTGGCTGCCATGCAAAAGACATTGAATATACTTGTAAATTCCATGGCTAGTCAGAACTTCTCTCCCAATCAGCCAGGCACCCAATGCCAGGTATGTGCCATATGTTCTCAAGTAGGTCATACTACTGAAACTTGTCCTTTGTATTCATTTGCAGATCAGGAGCAAGCGCACTATGTGGGACAAAACAATTACCCCTACAAGAACAATCCATACTCCAAGCCAGGGTGGCAAAACCACCCTGATTTCTCATGGAGTAATAATCAGAACCATCAAGGGCAGCAGAGGAATTCCCAACAAGCAAGCCAACCAATTCAAGAGTCAAATTTGAACAAACTGGAGAGTATGATATACACCCTGGTGACTTCACAACAACAATTTGTGAATGACCAACAACAAACCAATGCTAAGCATGAGCAGTCCATTCAAAGGACCAAGCAAGTTGTCCAAAGATTGGAAGTACAAATGGGAAAATTGGCCAAGGAGCTGAGTGCATTTTCCATCAACTAGCGTCAACAATATGAAGAAGAAGAGTGTCAAAATCAGTTGATGGAAAATCCCAATGAGCATTACATGGAGGACGAGTGCACCTACTATCATGAGCAAGCTGTCCCATTGAGGAGTGAAGAGGTGGCTGAAAATCAAGTAAAAGAGGAGAAAGAGGAGCAAACCAAAATTCCACAGGAGCCACATCAGGAAAAAGGAGAGAGCACTAAGATTTTTTCACCATTAGCTCTCATTCCTGAAACACCAAAAGGCCAAGAGAAAAGTCTGTTAGAGCTACCACATGAGCAATTTGAGGACATCAAGATAGAAAAACTCCCTGAGATTTCTTCTTACTTTATCCCAGTTCATGATTCCCCACCGGATGAGCAACTGTTTGAGAAAACTCAAAGTGGTCTTCCCTAATCTAGAAACACTCAGAATCACCTTGCAGTAGAAAAGATTCATTCCCTTTGGTGCAAGAGAAGAAAAGACTGGTGTTTCAAGTTTAAAGTGCCACAGTCTGGCTGAAGACGTTAAACTTAGCGCTCATGGGAGGCACCCCAAAGCATATCCTTTTGTTTTGTTGTTTGTTTTATTTTGTTTCACTTATATTTTGTTTTTGTTTTCCTTTATGTTTTATTTTACTTTGGTATTTTAGTGTTTCAAGTCTTTTGTCATGTTTTTGCATTCAGTTACTACGATCGAGCGCAGGTCTCCACTTTTGGTTTCATTGCATTCTGTCAGTGCGATCGTACGCACCATGTGTGCATTTGAGCGCACCTCACCCACACACGTACTCCACTGCACGAGTGCGATTGAGCGCACCAGATGTGTGATCGAGCACACTCAGACAGCAGGGCACGTGACCTATTTTAGGTCACTTTCCCCCAGTCCCCACATCCTTTTTTTTCCCTACGGCCACCACCATCATCGCATATCACACACACCACCCCATAGTTATCGTGTTATTTTATTTTTGCCTTTGTGAATTTTCATTTCATCTTTTTATCTTTAGTTTTGTTTTCTTTTTACTTGTTTGTATGTTTTCTTATTTTGCAGTATGTTTTCTTATTTTGCAGGGACAAGTGTGTTTCACTTCAAGTTTGGGGGTGTGCTATGAGCCATGCTTTTGAAAACTATGTCGTCCCTATCCCGAGTACATTCTTTCCTTAATTTAGACACATTGGGGACAATGTGTCACTTAAGTTTGGGGATATGGGCACACATGTTCACACACACTTTGTCCCAATTTCATGTTATTTGTTTTGTGTGTTGTTTGTTTAGTTGAAAAGAAAGAAAGAAAGAAAGTTTATGCATGTTCATGTTTGCTCTAAAATTTTAAGTTGATCTAGAAAGAATTATGGCTTGAATTCATCAATGAGCTTAAAATTTTGAACACATGATCTGATGAGTGAATCTGTTAGTTTGATTACTTGTTGAGGATAGTTGAAAAATTGATAAGTGCTAAAATATTCATATTTTCAGCCCTTATCTTGCATGTTTTAATCCGTTGGTTTTGATTAATTAGGCCATTTTACTTCCTTTTTGTGTTTTTCATGATTTTACATGCTTTTGGAAGAAAATGAAGAAAAACTAGGAGATTTGGGTTCAAAAATGAGAAGATAGAAATTTGGAACTCCCTGGTACTGCGATCAATTGCAGAGAACCTGCGATTGGGCGCAACATCAGAGAAGACACTGCACGAGCTAGGCCAGGAGCAATCGAGCGCAGGCCAAAAGCATCGATCGTAGACGTGCGATCAAGCGCACACGGGCTGCGATCGAGCGCACCCGTGCGAAGGAGACATCCCAAGTGGCGGGTACAATGTCCCTATTTCCATATTAGGGTTTTTCCAACTCCAAATTGTAATAGGATTGAAACCCTACAAAATCCCTAGGGTTTACTACTTTTCTAGGGACTTCTAAAGCCTATAAATAGACCTCTTAGCCTCTAGGAATAGGTGTGGAGAAAAGAGGCACAAGCTTTGGAAAGGAACTGAAGGCTGAATCAAGAGGAGTTTGGGTTTTTCTTCTCTTCCATCCTTTTTATCTTTATTATGTAGTTTATACTTTGTTTAGGGCTAGATTGAAGCCCTAGTTATGTTAAATTAATATTTCAATATTGGCGCCTTGTGATGATCATGTTGTGCTATTTAACTTGATTAATACTTGTTTGCATGAATTCCTCATATGTGTATGCCTGATCAACATGTGCATGTGGTATGGACTTGTTAGTTAGATCAATTTGGATGACCGAGTCTTGGGTTTAACATAAGTAACAAGAGATATCCACCCAGGATTCTTGGGTTAATCAATATAGGGAACCGGGAGTATGTGTCCATGCCCTAGGCCTTGTGTGTTTGTCGATTTCCATAGAACATATGCTTCTCTAAAGAACAACTTAGTATAGACCATGCTAAATCCTTTAGGAAAGAAAAGAGTTAGAGTATGGACCAAGTGTTTAACTCGTTGCTTAGGAAAATCAGTAGCTTAAGGAGTTAGGGTTTAACCCTTAGGTTGGCAAACATTAAATATGCATAACTTGATCAAAGCATTGGCATATTGTTATATTAATTGAATATAATTAGTGGTGGATATCAAAACCCTAATCCTTTTTAGTTTTTGTTTATCTTTTATTTTATTGAATTCAATCGTGACAATTGAATTTTATCTTTTAATTAAATAGGAAATTACTTTTAAACATAATTTACCAATCCTCGTGGGAATGATCTCGTATTTGTCTGCTATACTATTGTTTTGATCTTGTGCACTTGCGAGTTAAAACGTACAATTATTTACCTATTAATTTAGGTACATTTTTGTACAACAAAAATCACATGTTTGATCTGATCACACAAGTACATTAGCACATAATCTGTGAGGTAGGACATGAGGTCTGATATGTGTGTTTTTGTATCTTGGATGAAATTGGATGACTTATTAGATGACACTATGGCATATATAGTAGTGAAAAAAAAAAGTATGAAATAAATGATCATTGATGGCTTTTCACTGAGTAACTGGACCTCTTGCCTCAAAGCATTGAGTGTTCACGTCAAAAGGTGAAAATTGTTGAATTGATCAATGTCATAATTAGTTGGTTTTGTAGCCTTTTTGACTCGAGCTAGTAGGTCCTTAGAGGTGTCTCTACACCTAATGCCCTAAAACCACCTGGTTTGGGAGCAATTGACTTAACAATTGCTACAAGGGTCAATTAGAAAGCTTAAGGGAACCAACATTGCACAACCTGACCAAAAATAAATAAATAAATAATAATAATAATAATAATAATAATAATAATAATAAAGAATAGAAAAAAAAAAAACATGCCATTGTGTCATTCTAATAGGGACTCTAGTAAATTTTGAGATATGGAGCCATTACATATTGGAAATATTTGGAAGCCTCATAATTTTGTACTAATTCACTGTACACAAATTTCAAACTTGTGATGATTTAGCATATCCTTTGTAAGTAATCGAATTTTGAGATTCCAATTCATTGTGAAGATGGAGCTCATTTTTTTTTAAGCTTGCTTATAAATGAAAATCATAATCTTGAAGTGATGCTTTAATTTTTGAAATAACATGAACTGTGCATGATGTTTGTGGGTAACATTTCTGGAAAACTCTCACGAGACTTCACTCGTCCACTAGGGAATTCCTAGGGGTTTAAAAGGCTTGTTGCATATGCTAAATGCAATCGTACATCCTACGAAAGATGGATTTATCTTTTTGTTTTCTGTTTTTCCATTCTTGTTTTTAGTTTTGTATTGCTAAGGGACTAGCAATATGTAAGTTTGGGAGTGTGATAAGTGCTAAAATATTCATATTTTCAGCCCTTAACTTGCATGTTTTAATCCTTTGGTTTTGATTAATTAGGTCATTTTAATTCCTTCTTGTGTTTTTCATACTTTTGTAGGCTTTTGGAAGAAAATGAAGTAAATCTAGATGATTTGGGCTCAAAGAGAGAAGATGAAAAAATTGAGAGCTCTCTGACACTGTAATCGATCACAGGGTACCTGCGATCGAGCGTAGTACTCGAGAAGACCAAACACAAATCAGGCCAGGAGCGATCGAGCGTAGGCCAGAAGAAGGATCGATCGCAGACCTGCGATCGAGCGCACACGGGTTGCGATCGATCGCACCCGTGCGCAAGAGACATATCAAGTGGCGGCCAGATTGTCATTCTTTCCATATTAGGGTTTTCCAACTTCCAATTGTAATAGGTTTTGAAACCCTACGAAATCCCTAGGTTTACTACTTTGTCAAGGACTTCTAAAGCCTATAAATAAACTCTTAAGCCTCTAGAATAGATATACTTTGTAAAGAGAAGAAGAGGAGCTCTTCAAGTTCAAGTCTCGAGTTTATTCTTTTCCTTTCTTTTCTTTTATTTATGAAGATGTTTAACATCAATTTTATTTGTAGCTAATTTAATTAGTAGGGCTAGATTGAAGCCCTAGTTATGTTTAGTTAATATTTCAATATTGGCGCCCTTATGATGATCTTGTTGTGCTATTTAACTTGATTAATGCCTACTTACATGAATTCCTCATATGTGTGTGCCTGATTAACATATGCATGTGGTATGGACTAGTTAGTTAAATCAATTTGGATGGCCGAGTCCTGGGTTTAACATAAGTAACAAAAGAATACACACTATGATTCTTGGGTTAATCAACATGGGGAACCAGGAGTATATGCCATGCTCTAGGCCCCATGTGTTTGTCGATTTCCATAGAACATATGCTTTCCTAAGGAATAACTTAGTATACATCATGCTAAATCCCTTAGAAAAGAAAAGAGTTAGAGTATACGCCATGCCTAACTTGTTGCTTAGGGAAATCTATAGCCTCAGGAGTATACGCCATGCCCTTAGGTTGACAAACATTAGATATGCATAACATGATCAAAGCATTGGCATATTGTTATATTAGCTAAATATAATTAGTGGTGGATATCAAAGCCCTACCTTTTATTATCATCACTTAGACAATCAATCTTTGTTTTACTTAAGAAATTTATTTTTAAACAAAAATTTAGCAATTCTCGTGAGAATGATCCTGTACTTGCACCATATACTATTATGTTGACCTTGTGCGCTTGCAGGTAAAACGTACAATTATTTACCTATTAATTTAGGTAGATATTTTGCACATCACGCACCTTACAGTGCGATCGATCGCACATCCAGAGAGCAGCACAGTACTGCGATAATTATAGATCTAATTTTTTTTTCTTTTGTTTTATGCAGGGTCAGTTGAGTCTGCATCTTTGTAACTTTTATTTTTAATTTTGTTTTTATTTTCCCTTTTTATTTTAATCTTTTGTTATTTTTACTTTCACACATGTGGGGTGGCACTCCAACGCTCCATGGATCATGTTCTTTATGCCATGACCCTTATCACAGTGTTAGAGAATGTCCTACATTGAGGCAAATTTCTAACAAATACATGAACGCAACATTCTATAGACCGGGGAATAGCCACTATTTTGATTCCTGTAACCCAACATAGAGCCAACAATCCAATCTTTCATGGCAAGCTCAAGCTCCTAAAAATCATTCATATTCCTCTCAGTCAGATCCACCACTACAAAATCAGCTGGCTGCCATCTCTCCTATTCAACCAGCCACCCAACTCCAGGTATGTGCCACATGTTCAGCCAGCCACCCAACTCCAGGTATGTGCCACATGTTCTTGTTTTGATCATTCTACTGAAACGTGTCCTTTGTATCTATCTGCAAATCAGGAGCAAGAGTCAAGGCTGAATAGACAGAAAGGTATGATACACACCCTGGTGACTTCTCAATAGCAGTTCATGACTTCTCAACAGCAGTTCATGACTAATCAAAAATAAACCAATGCTAAGCATGAGCAGTCCATTCAAAGACTGGAAGTACAAATGAAAAAATTGGCTAGGGAGCTGAGTGCATCTCCCATCAATTGGCGTCAACAATACCAAGAAGAAGAGTGTCAAAGTCAGTTGGTGGAAAATCCCAATGGACAATACATGGAGGAAGAGTGCACCTACTATCATGAGCAAGCTGTCTCATTGAGTAGTGAAGAGGTGGTTGAAAATCAAGTGGAAGAGAGGAAAGAGGAGCAAACCGAAGATCCACAAGAGCCATATCAGGAAAAAGAAGAAAGCATTGAGATTTTTTCACCATTAGCTCTTATTCTTGAAACATCAAGAGGCCAAGAGAGAAGTCTGTTAGAGCTACCACATGAGCAATTTGAGGACATCAAGATAGAAAAGCTCACTAAGTTTTCTTCTTACTTTATTCCAGTTCATGATTCCCCACCGGATGAGCAACTGTTTGAGAAAACTTAGAGTGGTCCTCCCCGATCTAGAAACACTTGGAATCACCTTGTAGCAGAAAAGATTCATTCCCTTTGGTGTAAGAGAAGGAAAGATTGGTGCTTCAAGTTTAAAGTACCACCATCTGGCTGAAGATATTAAACTTAGTGCTCATGGGAGGTACCCCATAGCATATCCTTTTTATTTTGTTGTTTGTTTTATTTTATTTTGTTTTTGTTTTCCTTTGTGTTTTATTTTACTTTAGTGTTTTAATGTTTTGAGTCCCTAGTCAATTTTGTTACATTCTGTTATTGCGATTGAGCGCACCCTGAGTGAGATCGAGCACAGTAACCAACTTTTCGCTGCATTGCATTCTGTCAGTGTGATCGAGCGCACCATGTGTGCATTCGAGCACACATCACCAAAACACGCACTCCACTGCGCGAGTGCGTTCGAGCACACCATGCGTGCGATCAAGCGCACTCAGGCAGCGGCCACATGACCTATTTTGGGTCACTTTCCCCCATTCCCCACATCCTTTTTTTCCCTGCGCCATACACACTCCATCACTGCACATCACCACACCACCCCTTATCCCTCACTTCCACTGGTCTTCAACCACCACCTCACCGCACCTCCACAACGCCACAACATAACCACACAACCCGTTTTCCCTTCACACAACACATCACACACCCAACTACTCCCCCAACTTCCATTTTTACATAATTTTTGCAAATTGTGGGTGTTTCACCACCCACATTTGCATCTCTGTGGTTGGGTTTTCATCTTTTGTAGGGGGTTTTGGGCAATCGTTGCCATGCCTTAGCAACCTTGGTCATCACAGTGCACACCAGGTGTTCGACAGAAATCCCAAACCAAGCATCCACTTTGGGACAACTTTGAGCAGGGACCACAGTCTGGCTGAAGACGTTAAACTTAGCGCTCATAAGAGGCACCCCATAGTTATCTTGTTATTTTATTTTTGTCTTTGTGTATTTTCATTTCATCTTTTTATCTTTAGTTTTGTTTCCTTTTACTTGTTTTTGTGTTTTCTTATTTTGTAGGGGCAAGTATGCTTCACTTCAAGTTTGGGGGTATGCAATGAGCCATGCTATTTCAAACAATTTGTCCATGTCCTGGGTAAATTCTTTGCATATTATACACACATTGGGGATAATGTGTAATTTTAGTTTGGGGGTATGGGAGACACCTTACACACACTTTGTCCCAGCTTTTTTTTATTGTTTATGGAAAAGAAAAAACAAAATTTCCCAGTTTTATTTATTTATTTTTTTGTTGTTTGTGAAAAGAAAAAAAATATATATGCATGTTTATGTTTGCCTTAAAATTTTGGTTGATCTTAAGAATTGTGATTTGATTTCATTGGTGAGCTTAAAATTTTGAACACATGATATGATAATTGAATTTTTCAATTTGGTTACTTGCTTAGGACAGTTGAAAATTCACATGTTTGATCTAAGCACACAAGCACATTAGCACATAATTTGTGAGGTATGACAGGGGGTCTGATATGTGTGCTTTTGTATCTTGGATGAACTTGGATGACTTATTAGATGAACACTGTGGCATATATATATATATATATAAAATAATAATAATAATAACAATAAAAATGAATGAAATAAATGATCATTGATGGGCTTTTCACTGAGTAGTTGGACCTCTTGCCTCGAAGCATTGAGTGTTCACGTCAAAAGGTGAAGAATTTGGATTTGATCAATGTCATGGTTAGTTTGGTTTTGTAGCCTTTTTTACTCGAGTTAGTAGGTCCTTAGGGGTGTCTTTACACCTAATGCCCTAAAACCATCTGATTTGGGAGTCATTGACTTAACACTCGTTACATGGGTCAATTAGAAAGCTTAAGAGAACCAAACATTGCACAACCTGACCAAAAAAAATAAATAAATAAAAAGAGAAGAGAAAAAGAAATATGCCATGGTTGTTCATTTTAATAGGGATTTCGGTAAGTTTTGAGAGATGGAGACATTACATGTTGGAAAGATTTGGAAGCCTCATAATTTTGCGCTAAGTTCACTTCACACTATTTTCAAACTTATGATGTTTTAGCATGTCTTTTGTAAGTAATTGAACTTTGAAATTCCAATTTATTGTGAAGATGGAGTTCATCTTTTTAAGTTTGCTAATGAATGAAAAGCATGATCTTGAAGTGATACGTGATTTTTGGGGATGACATGAACTGTGCATGATGTTTGTGGGTAACATTTCACAACAAAAATTATGTTGTTTAGTTACGGTAGTTTAGTAACGTGTCACTAGGGTTAACACGTTACTAATACTTAGTAACGTGTATATAGTAATGTGTCTGGCGTGTTACTAATTTGGATGTTGCTAAATCTAGTTTAGTAACGTTTTAAGACTGACACGTTACTAAATAGTAACGTGTCAGTTTTGAGACACGTTACTAATACTTAGTAACGTGTCAAAAAATGACACGTTACTAAGTACTAGTAATGTGTCATTTTTTGACACGTTACTAAGTATTAGTAACGTGTCAAAACTGACACGTTACTAATTGACACGTTACTATTTCGTGCATAAAAAAAAAAAATAATAATAATTAATTAATTAATTTCTCCAAAATTTATTTATTTGTACACCTGATTGTCAACATACATTTCTCAACATTTCTCAACATATACATCATCAACTGCTATCAACATATACATCAATTGCTATCAACATACATCATCAATTGCTATCAACATACATCCATTTCTCAACATACATCAATTTCTCAAATCGTATTCCAACATTGTCCACAACATATATTCGTTTCATGTCCACAAAACATACATACATCATTGTCTATATACAACGGCATTGTTAATAAACAAATAATTATAACTATATACATATACATTAACAAAACTTTAAACAAACAACTTAAGTGATTCACGAATACATTATGTACAAACACCCCAACAAAAAATTCGGTGAACACCATCATGACGGGTCGACTTCTCCGCACTCAGTGCAAATGATTACACAACAATCAGTCAGCAAACAAACACTCGAACATTAGTGTGCTTTATTTTGATTTTAATAAAAATTACACAAATTAATATAATGTTACTAACCTAAGCAAAATATTTATGTCATGTACTGCATAAGAAGGTTGAAGATCCGTTTTGAACTTCATTTATACTTTACTTTCTTTAATGTTAATATAATTTTGAGTCATAATGCAATTTTTCACATAAATTGCTATGTAAATTATGATTCAATGAGTTGGTAATTAATCCAAAACTAGGTAGTGGAAACACAACTTATGAGTAACCACATTTCTTTTTTAAATTTTTAGGAAAGTCTTGGCTATGAAACAATGAAGTTGGGAACACTTATTTGCAATACAATAACAGAATTAATAGCCAGTAAATTAAAAATAACAATAATGAAAGTGAAGAACGAATCATCCTTAATTAATTTGATGAGCCGACAATTATTTGCAGCCAATGCGCTGTCTATTTCTTCTTTATCAGGATCACCAATTCAAGCAAAAACAGAATTTTTAATCATAAACCTGAAACTCATACAATGATACTGAATTACAACAAGATAAACTCACATATCTCATGCGAATCCACAATTGAATGTGTTTTTACTTTCTACTAATGCTCACACTTCAAAGCTCATGAGCTGCCATAATCATACATATGCAAATCATAATTATTGTGCCAAAAATCACTTGGTTTCATAGCTTAGGCTTTGTTTAAGAAGTCAACTTATGAGCTGAAAATTTCTAAAATAACAGATATATCCCTCCTCCTCCCTCCGCATAAGTGTTAAGTGTATGTTAATTTTTAAGATCTGTGTACTCTTCTAGTACTGTACTGTGTGCTCTGTTCTGTTCTGTTCTTGTAGTGAAGTACTGATTATGCCAAGTGTAAGCCCTGCGCTTGCGAGGCAAAAAGTGACGTGTACATGTAAAATGCTAGTTTGTGGATGCATGGGTGAATTTTGTATTCCTCAATTATGGTCTTATTTATTTCAACACATGACTGGAAGACCCAAATGATTTTCTTTTTTTTTTTTCTTTTTTCTTTTTTGATCCGCCTATATATATCCTCCGAAAGGCGAATTATCAATCCTTGAATGAGAATTATGAGACCTGGTTGGGCTTCTACAAATGCACTAAATCAAAATCTTTTTTCTTGTATTGTTATTATTTTGCTAACAAGTGTACAAATGGTCCATGACAAAATTCTAAGGGAGAGTTGCTTTGCCCATATCCATTTTATCTTAGATTTCATTGCATTTAGATTTGAGTCTACTTGCCGTCTAAAATATATCTGGAAATGAAATCATCCATCTAATTTAATTGATGAGTAAGCGAAACTAACTGATTTTTTACTAATTTATAAAAGTCTGCCCTGATGAGCTCAAAGGACAACGTGATCAGTTGGCTTTCCACGACTAAATCTTGATTGAATGTGCTCAGAAACATATATAAGATGTTAAAAGGACTAAAACGCCTCTAAGAATTAACTGGTACAACGACTTAATATGGTTTTTCACAAGCAAATCCCAAAGCACCCATAAAATAAATTACTCTCGACTAGAGAAAGACAGGCTGATACTAAAAGGGTAATTAACCCAATATTTTAACAAAACTCACAAAGTATACAATTTAACAAACTCTTTACTCAATGTTAAATTTATCTCTCTTAAATAGTGGGAGGTGGATCTTTGCCACTACAAAAGGGTATATCATTGGCTTAGAGAACCCAATGAAGACCAAGAAACCCATTAATATCAGCGCACTTACAACACATAAAACAATACCCAATCTTCACAATTTTAAGATACACCAAATAAGTAAAAGATAGAACACAACAATACTAAAGTGAAAGTTCTTTTGCAATTAGAAGATAAAGACCTTCATGCAATACCATATAAAAATCGGAGTGCACTATTCACTTCGGACTTTTGTCAAACAGTTACTAAGCTTCTACTCAATGGCATATAAAACAAACAATTAAAAAAGAAACACACAGAAATATGGAATACAAATGCAGATACATTGTGAATAAGTTGTCCTGGAGGATGAGAGGACAAATGGGTGAAAAAAAATTTGAGAAATTTTTTTATTTGCCATTCACTCAAATTTATGTTTATTTGCCATTCACGTTGATATATGTTTATTTGCCATTCACTCAAATATGAGAAATTTGAGTATATATATATACCTGCAGTATAATATTGGAGAGGGAGAGAGTGTCGGAGAGTCACCTGGGTTCGACGCCGCCGGAGTGAGAGAGGCCGCCGGGAGGGAGACAATGCCGGCCAAAGTAGAAGAGAGAAAAACGAGCGAGGGAGAGAGGAGGGCGTACGTGCATGTGGGAGGAGCTAGAAGCAGAAAGAGAGAACGCTGGAGGAGGAAGGGAGAAAAATCACTGTTTGGGAGCTAGGGTATGGTACTGGCGCGGTGGAGGGAAAGAAGAGGAAGAAAAAGAAGAGGCCAGGAGAATAGGGGGAAAAGAAACTAAGCTAGCACGCGCTGGGATGGGGAAAAATATCAAACCAATTAGTAACGTGCCACAGTGGCACGTTACCAATTTTTATGTATTGAATTTTTTTTTAAAAAAACTATATATATATATATATATTGTAAGAATTCAATATATAATTAAATGCTAATTGACAATAAAAATTAGCAGCGGAATGAATAATTATATAAATACCTCTAGTCATGCTTTGCTCAAGCCAATTGAAGAACAACTTCACAGAAACAAATCTGAAAAACAAAAAATATTGAGAGGTTCTTCTGACCTTTGCCTACCAGTGAGTGCTAATTGATGGAATACACAGGCCTTATTTATAGGTAGGTCAGGGGACTCTCAATTAAAGCTGTTACCTTAATTATTCCTCCCATTAAGGAATAAAAATCAAATCAATACAGCTAATTGATTCCACAAAAATAAAATCACTAATAAAATTAAATACTTGTTCCACAAGAATTAAATCAGTGATTTAATTCAGAATATTTGATTGGAATCAAATACTTGTTCCACAAGAATTAAATCAGTAATTTAATTCAGAATATTTGATTTACACAATAAGCTTTAATTGGAATAAATTATTGAACACCGTAATTTTATAATTACAATAATATATGTGACATAAGGGACATACTTTAAATGAAATTTCTTACATTCTCCCACTTGGCCCTTATGACACAGAAATTCCTTATGGTGTTCAATTCTATGATATGGCCAATACTTTATTTATTCCAACCATTCATGGAATCCTCCCACTCATTCAAGGAATACCACACATGAATCATGGCGGTAAAGCTTTTATATGGTAAGCCGTCCCTTCCATGTATCACGATGTGTAATACCTCCCTAAATGAGTACTTTATGGATAATGTACTTTATGAATGAACTTCCTATAAGTTATTCGGGTCCAACTTTAATTTTATCCCCACGGATAAGAATAATATATATATATGCACAAAAATCTTTATAACTTAACCTTTATGTCTATAGACCAATTAAAGAGAAACTAAGCACAAATGAATTAATGAATCTCATATATTCCACATGACTTTATACTTTCTTTATTGGTAAACCTTTAGTCATGGGATCTGCAATCATTAATTCAATACTTATATGCTCAATAGACATTTTTTGTCACTTAATGTTCTCTTTCATAGTGATACTTTATGTCGATATACATACTTTTGCTTCTACTCAGTTTATTCTTAGAAAAGATAATTGTAGCAGAATTAACTCAGAAGATCTTTATGGGTCTAATTACAAAATCGACAATCTTGAGACCTTTAACAAAAATGTCTCAACCATAATGCTTGTGTAATTAATTCACAGCATGTAATGACTTTTGCTTTCATGGTAGATGTAGCAACTGTAGTTTGCTTACTGCATCTTCAGTACATATATACTGAAGTTGATTCTCTACGATCTACACATTTGGCAAAAATCAAACCTGAATAAACACCACCAAATTGGTAAGTGTATTTTTAGGTTAAACTGTAGTTCTTAGTTCATTGCATATTCCACAATACTATATTGACCCAATAGTCTGACTGCTATTTTAATGTCAGGTCTAATGTAGACCTGTGCACACATATGGAATATTTTTCACCTGCCTTTGTTCCAATACATTTTTGGGATATTATCCCCCTTAATAATAGGTGCTACTGAAGATTCATAGTTCTTCATTCTGAATCTCTCCCAAAACTTTAGTGAGAGGAACTTTATGTAGCAAACCTAAATTAGTGCTTGCAAGCAAAATATTATCTATATATAGGACTAAAAGAAATGTAACTTTACTCCCACTGACCTTAAGGTATATACAATGATTAACAAGGTTCTCAATAAAACCATGTGAGGCAATAACCTTGAAAAAATTATATATACCAATAGTGAGAGGCCAATCTTAGTCCATAAATAGATATCCTTAATGTGCAAGCTTTCTGACTGTTATCAATAAAACCTTTAAGTTGTCTTATGTACACCTCCTCCTTAAGATCCCCATTCAGGAAAATTGTTTTTCACATCCTTTTGATATAGCTCTAAACCAAAATGAGCTACTCATACCATGATAATCAATGCCTTCCTTTTGAGTAAGATCATTGGCTACAAGTCTAGCTTTATATCGTTCAACATTACTCGGAAGCATCCTTTTAGGTTTTGTAAACCCATTTGCAGCCTATGGCTACAACTCCCTTTGGTAAGTCAACAAGATTGCATACTTGAATTTTAGCCAATGATTTCATTTCCTCCTTCATGGCATTGAAACACAATGTGAAGTTATCTTCACCCAAAATGATGTGAAAACAATTTTTCGATCGCCCTTAGGTCTGACATAAAAATTAGACTTCTGGAAGTATACAACATAATCACTAGGATTGTTGGTCACCTTATTCTAGAGAATCTTCTTAATCCTACTTCATTTACTTTTGACAAAGTCTGAGTAGGTTCATTCTGAGCTTGTTCCTTATGAGTTGACCTTTCTGAAACCGATTGTGGTTCAGGATAATCAATTTGATTTTCCTTAAGCACAATCAAACACCCTTGATGTGAAGGAGCTTCAGTCAACTCTTGTGCTTCCTCTAATTCAATCCCTTGAGGATAAGCACTCCCACTAAGTTCAGCGTCCTCTAGAAATTTTGAATATCTAGACTCAACAATTCTAGGATTAAATGAAGAATAGTAAAGCCTAAACCCCTTGGAGTTTACTGTATAGCCTATAGAATTCCGCTAGTTGTCTTTGAAGCTAATTACCTTAGGTGTGGATTATAAATCCTCACTGTAGGACAACCCCATATGTGTAAACAATTTAAACTTGATTCCATTCATTCCTTAATTTAGGCATCTTAGGGACAACCCTAAATGAAACCTAGTTAAATGTATACACAGCGGCTTTCAAGGCTTCACTCCATTAGGAGAATAGAATATTAGTAATAACTTTTAATGTCCCATTTTCTTGTACCTACCATAATACTATCTGCCTCTATCAGATCTTATGATCTTGACTTTGTTTTGTTTTGTTTCTCTATTTCTTCATTATAGGTACTGAAAGCATTTAATGCCCAAACCTTATGATTTAGAAGATAGAGATACATAAACCTTATATGGTTATTACCGAAAGAGATAGGATATCTCAAACCATTTAGGCAAGAAGTATGGAAAAGGTTACACTTGTACATGATTTAAAGAATTTCAAAAATCCTTTTGTTGGCACCTTTAGTGGTATAGTTGGTCTGCTTTTCCTTAATGCAGTCCACATAAATACCAAAGATAGTAAATTTCAAGAGTCGTAAAAACTCTATCATTTATAGATCTTTTATTCTTTATAGAGATATATTTCAATCTCCAATGCCATAACATAGAAGATTTTCTCATTCATAAGACTCTGCTTTATGTCAACATTTATATGCAGCGATTAATTTTCCAAAAATTGGGATCTAGATCAATAGACCATTAATTTAATTTTCCACCCAAAAGTTTTAACAATATTCAAACTTGATTTTAACAAACTAAAATAGAAATTAATTTTCTAAAAGAATTGTGGAATATATAAAAACATTATTAAGGTCAAAATAATGTAACTGAATTTTTTAAAAAAATTAATCTATAGATCCCAACAACCTCCAATTGTAAACAAGTATTATTTAGAAAATCCTGCATTATGTTGACAACGTGGACCGCTAAACCAAATTCAATCTACACAGTATTTAGGAGAGTCAATAAAAGAGATTCATGACACAGTAGATGTATGAGATTACCTTATTTCAAGTCATTTATGATACTTTATGCAATCATTCTTTATATACCCATAATTTTCTTTAGTGTAAGAGAAACAAGTATCTTAATTGCCATAACACTTTGTTGGCACCTTGTTCTCTTTCATCAACTATTGGACATGATTGCCTATAAAGGTCTTTCCCTTAACATGAGTAACTTTCTGGATTCTCATGTCTTAATCTCTCATCTTCTTGAACACACATGATCAGAAGTTCCTTCATTGATCAGTTATCCTTATGTGTGCCACAAGATATTTGAAAAAATATCATATTTAGATGAGAAAATAAAATTGACCATAATGACTCAAAAAAAACTCAACATTTAGGGACTTTATAATGAGCTGTTATGTCCTTCATTTCCATAATGTGCTCAAGCACATTTTGAAACTGTAAAAGGTTTTACTTTAAAGCTTTTCTATTAGGGTGCAAGCCAAAGCCTTATTGGAACTCACAAAATGTTCCTCAATGACCTTTCTTTGGCCCTAAAACATTAAGGAATAAAACCCTAATGCTTTCCTTGATATGAGATTTCATGAACGTTGAAACTTAAGCGATTTAAATCACTACAATCGTTCATGTTTAATAATCTCATGTGGCGTACTTGATTCTGTGGGAGAAGGTGATTCGTCCACACGAAACGCCAATTCAGTCTCCAAACACCCCAAAGTGAAAAGCACATTTTTCTTTTCAGTCAGGAAAAAATTACCACTAGGAATTATTGGAACATAAAATACTAGTAATTAAAGCAGTAGGAATACATCCAGTAACCAAGGAAAAATTATATACTTTAATGCTGTGAAATAACCTTATTTAAATTAACCAATGTTAATTTAATAGTAAATTTCAACCTACCTGTGGGCAAAGGTGCATCACGCATGAAATTTACTCTTTATTAATAAGACTAATAAATTTAGCATTAATAAATAAAATTTTCCGTACCTGTGGGCCTAAGAGAAATTTTATTTTCAATGTTAAATTTACTATCTTATTCTAATTAACTCATAAAAATAAAAACGTCACTGTGGGGATTGGCAAATTAAATTTATGAATTAATTACAACACGATGTTAATTTTCTTTATGAAGTTCATATATATAATCTTGATACAATTATCATTATAAAATCGGGATGCTGTGGCTCTTCCAAAAATTATTATGACAATTACGACTTCATTAACATCGAATTTATTTAAATTAACCAATGCTAATTTAATAGTAAATTTCAACCTACCTGTGGGCAAAGGTTGCATCACGCATGAAATTTACTCTGTAATAGGACTAATAAATTTAACATTAATGAATAAAATTCTCCGTACTTGTGGGCCTAAGAGAAATTTTATTTTTAAAGTTAAATTTATTATCTTACTCTAATTAAGTCATAAAAATAATAACGTCCCTGTGAGGATTAGTAATTAAATTTATGAGTTAATTACAACAGGATGTTAATTTTCTTTATGAAGTTCACATATATGAACTGGATGCAATTATCATTATAAAATCGGGATGCTGTGGCTCTCCCAAAATTATTATGATAATCACGACTTCATTAACATCCAAAAAACTGTATAGATGCCATAAATAAAGTTCCCAAGAATAAAAGACAAAACCATCATGTTAGTGGGTAAACAGTATTTTTCCAAAGTACAACCGGATAGTGTCCCAGATAAGTGAGGGGGCGCACAACGGCACACTTAAGTCCCAAGACTTACCTTGCCAGAGCTTTCCGATTGCAATTTTGGATAGCACCATAAACATTCACCAACACATGAGGCTTAGTTAATTATTCTCAGGTCCAGGCATCAAACAATTTATATTTAAACAAATAAAAGAATAAATATATCCTTAAGTTCATGCATTAAAGAAACAATAATTTAATATTGAACAATTTAAATCATAAGATGAATAAAAATGCAACATAAAAGCATAATAATCTGAATAGCCTAATGGTCTTGAAGTGACCTTAGGCCCTTTATACCTTAAGAATCCAAGTTCTAAACCTAATGAGCCCAAATCATCATTTTTTTTTTTTTAATCCGGATGGGCCACTTCAAATGGATTGGGCTTTACTTAATGACCCAAGACACTGACCCAGTTCCATATGGGTTTGAAAACCCTACCCAGATCATATGTTCCCCAACCCGAAAATACCCAAACCTAGCGCCGCCGCCCTTTCCCCTTCCCCCCATCTGCCGGCCACCGGCGCCACATCCTTAATGCGCCGGCCACGCAGAGCTGCCACCCAACGGCAAACGGCCATTGTCACCCGCAAGGGGCCGCTGCACCCTTTATGCGGCCAAAACCGCTGGAGGTGGGAGGGGAATACCGGCGCTGCAGGTAAGGGAAAAACCGGTGCTGCAAGTGGGGAAAGACCGGCACTGCAGGTGGGGAAAGCCGGTGCTGGTTATAGATCCACCCCAAGGGTGGGAAGCCTTAACTGGATGTGTGGATAACAGGAAATTTATAGGCTTTAGAAGTCCTTGACAAAGTAGTAAACCTAGAGATTTCGTAGGGTTTCAAAACCTATTACAATTGGGAGTTGGAAAACCCTAATATGGAAAGAATGAAAATCTGGCCACCACTTAATATGTCTCCTGTGCACGGGTGCGATCGATCATAGGTCTGCGATCGATCCTTCTTCTGTCATGCGCTCAATCGCTCCTGGCCTGAATTGTGCTTTGTCTTCTCGGGTACTGCGCTCGATCGCAGGTACCCTGTGATCGATCGCAGTGTCAGAGAGCTCCTAATTTTCCATCTTCTCTCTTTTGAGCCCAAATCATCTAGATTTACTTCATTTTCTTCCAAAAGCCTACAAAAGTACGAAAAACACAAAAATGAATTAAAATGACTTAATTAACTAAACCCAAAGGATTAAAACATGCAAGTTAAGGGCTGAAAATATGAATATTTTAGCACTTAACACAGACTTTTTTGGAGGAGGTGGTTTTTCTTGATATTGTTGATGGGGGAAGAGTCCAAATGATCATATATGGGAGATGGCTCCTCTTCTTGGTATTGTGGAGGCCAATAGGTTGAAGATGGCTCCTCTTGATATGCTTTTTCTTCTTTGAGACTATTGCCTTTCGGTTTGAAGTAGGTCTTCATCTCCTCAGATGCTTGCTGTGTAGTCTTAATCAATGTATTTATCATATCTATAAGAGAAGGTGGTTCAACCTGACATTGCTGTTGTGGAACTAATTGAGAGGAATATGCATGATCATAGAAGTGCTGATATGAGTGATGTTGAAGGAAATTAATTCTAAACAAAATTTGCCACAATCCCTGGCAACAGCGCCAACAACTTGTTATCACAATTATCTACCTAAATTAATAAGCAAATAATTGGATGTTTTACCCGCAAGTGCATGAGGTCAACACAGTAGTATAATGTGCAAATATGAGGTCATTCTCATGAGAATTGCTGAATTTTGTCTAAAATAAATTCCCAAAGTAAAATAAAACAAAAGATTGGATTTGAGTTGATGATGATAAAAAGGTAGGGCTTTGATATTCGCCATAATTATATTTAGATAATATGTCAATATGCCAATGTTTTGATCATGTTATGTATATCTAATGTTTGTCAACCTAAGGGTATGTGTGTATACTCCTTAAGCTATAGATTTCCCTAAGCAACGAGTTAGGCATAGGTGTATACTCTAACTCTTTTCTTTCCTAAAGGATTTAGCATGGGTGTATACTAAGTTGTTCTTTAGGAAAGCATATATTCTGGGGAAATTGACAAGCACATGAGGCCTAGGGCATGGGTGTATACTCCCGGTTCCCCATATTGATTAACCCAAGAACCCGGTGTGGATTGCTTTTGTTACTTATGTTAAACCCAGGACTCGGTCATCCAAATTGATTTAACTAACTAGTCCATACCGCATGCACATGTTGATCAGGCACACACATATGAGGAATTCATGAAAACAGGAATTAATCAATTAGATATCACAACAAGATCATCACAAGGGCGCCAATATTGAATATCAACTAAACATAACTAGGGCTTCAATCTAGCCTTACTAAATAAATTAGTTACACATAAGTTTGATGTTAAACATCTTCATAAACTAAATAAAATAAAGGAAAAGAATAAACCTGAAACTTGAACTTGAAGAACTCCAATTCTTCTCCCTTGGAAAGTGTGTCTATTCTAGAGGTTTAATGGTCTATTTATAGGCATTTAGGAATACTCTAGAATCCCTAAAAATCGTAGGGTTTGAGCCCTAGTTCACACTAAGCTACAAAACCCTAGAAACTGCTCTTTCCTTATTAAGGCTGGCGGCTATCTTGGCCATCACGAACGGGTGCGCTCGATCACAGTCTGAGTGCGATCGATCGCAGGTCTGCGATCGATCCTCTTGGTGCCTGCGCTCGATCATGGTTGCCTTGCAATGTGCCATCCTCACCTGTAGTGCGCTCGATCGCAGCTCCCCTACGATTAATCGCTCTACCAGAGCCTTCCAAAATCCAAAATTGCTCTTTTTAAGTCCAAAACTTCTGAGATTGCTTCTTTTTCTTCCAATGACCTACAAAATCAAAGAAAACACATAAAAGAACTAAAATGGCCTAATTAACTAAAACTAAAGGATTAAAACATGTAAGTTAAGGGCTAAAAATATGAATATTTTAGCACTTAACAGCAACTTAGAAGGGAGTTGCAATCGTTCCAACAAAGAGATGGAGACCTTTTCTTTGATGCAAGGGACCACTTCAATGCGCTGCTTCTTAAATGTCCAAATCACAGCATACCTTAAGATGACCAGGTACAAATTTTTTTATGAAGGGTTGGATAATATTAACAAGGGTATTGTTGATACAACTTGTGGAGGTGTGCTGATGGAAAAAAGCTGTGAGGAAGCCATAGAGATCTTTGAGACATTGAGTGAACACACCCAACAATTCCTATCCAGAGGGAGGTAAGGTGTAAGGAGCAAAGGTAGGTATAAAGTAAATAACAGAGTGTAAAATCAGATGGCTGCCATGCAGAAGACATTAAATATGCTTGTAAACTCCATAACTACATAGAACATCTCTCCCATTCAGCCAGCCGCCCAACTTCAGGTATGTGCCATATGTTTTCATTTAGATCACACTAATGAGACTTGCCCTTTGTATTCATCTGTAGATGAGGAACAAGCACACTATGTGGGGAAAAACAATTCTCCTCCCAAGAACAATTCTTACTCCTACACCTACAATCCAGGGTGGCAAACCCACCCTGATTTCTCATGGAGTAATAATCAGAACCTTCAAGGGCAGTAAAGGAACCCCAACAAGCAAGTCAACCAATTCAAGAGTCAAAGCTAAATAAACTGGAGAGTCTGGTACATACCCTTGTGACTTCGTAACAGCAATTTATGATTGATCAAAAACAAATCAATACAAAGGCCGATCAAGCCATTCAAAGACTTGAAGTACAAATGGGGCAAATGGCTAAAGAGCTTAGTAAAAGAAAGCAGGGTGAATTTTCAGCCCAAACAATACCTAATCCAGGAGGTCACTAGCAACTCAAAGCTGTAACAACTCTAAAAAATGGCAAGGTGATATGAGCTGAAGAGCCAGCACAAGCATCCTCAGAGGAAACCTCAACATCCAAGGTAAGTAAAATGGAGAAGGTAAATGCACCACCCTTCCCTCAAAGGTTAGTAAAACCAAAGAAAGACAAACAGCTTCTTGACATTTTTGAGACTTTGAGAAAAGTAGAGATTAACATTCCTATATCAGATGCAATTAAACAAATTCCCTCATATGCTAAATTCTTAAAGGATTGTTGCACTCATAAAAGGAAGTTTCAGGAGCATGAAACAGTAGCTTTAACAGAGGAGGTAAGTGCGGTGCTACTAAGAAAGCTACCACCAAAGCTAAAAGATCCAGGTAGCTTTACCATTCCTTGTAGGATAGGAGACCATCTTTTTGAAAATGCACTACTGGATCTAGGAGCAGGGGTCAACTTTCTACCCTACACTGTGTATGAGAAGCTGGGTTTGGGGGAGCTTCAACCAACATCTATCACTTTGCAACTGGCAGACAGAAGCATCAAAAGACCAAGAGGTATACTTGAGGATGTCTTGGTAAAAGTTGGTGAATTTATTTTACCTGCTGATTTCATCGTATTAGATATGGAAGAATCACCTATGACATTGCCCTTGTCTATCATCTTAGGAAGACTCTTTATGAGAACTGCAGATACTAAAATATGTGTGAAAAAGGGTATTGTGAGTATGAAAGTGAATGGTGAGAAAATAGAGTTCAAAAATTTTTGATGCACTAAAATTACCTCAAGATGATTTAGAATGCTTTAAAGTTTGCATGGTCCAAGGCATTGTTGAGAAAATTTTCCAGGCCTATCACATTGACCCGTTGGAAGCCACCCTCACCAATAGTTTCACAAAGCTAGACACTGAGCCAAAATCTGAGGATGTTACTGATGATATCATTGAAGCCGTACACCTTCTTTTAGGCCTCTTCAAAGCATCCAGGTAAGTATACCCCTCCATTTGAGACTCTTGAGCCTACTAATACAACTCTTGTCCCTTCTATTGTCTAGGCACCAAGATTGGAATTGAAGCGATTGCCAGAACACCTGACATATGCCTACTTAGGAGAAAACAAGACATCACCAATCATAATTGCTGCAAATCTGAGTTCTGTAGAAGAAGAGATGATGTTGAGAGTTCTTAGAGAGCATAAAACTGCTTTGGGATGGACCATTGCTGACATCAAGGGGATAAGTCCAGCTAAGTGCATGCATCAAATCTTCCTTGAAGACGAAGCAAAGCCAACCAGAGATGCACAGAGAAGACTTAACCCACATATGAAGGAAGTAGTCAAGGCAGAGGTATTGAAACTGTTGGATGTGGGCATTATCTACCCAATCTCAGACAGTAAATGGGTAAGTCCAATCCAAGTAGTTCCAAAGAAGTGTGAGATCACAGTGGTAAAGAATGAAGATGATGAGCTAATACCTACAAGAATAACCACTGGTTGAAGGGTATGCATTGATTACAGAAAAACTGAACAAGGTGACAAGGAAAGACCATTTTCCCCTACCCTTCATTGATCAAATGCTAGAGAAGTTAGTTGGCCATAGCTACTACTGCTTCTTGGATGGGTACAGTGGCTACAACCAAATTGCTATAGCACCAGAGGACCAAGAGAAGACCACCTTCACATGTCCTTTTGGCACATTCGCCTACAGAAGGATGCCATTTGGATTATGCAATGCACCAGCCACCTTCCAAAGATGCATGATGAGCATTTTCTTAGATATGGTGGAAAAATTCATTGAGGTATTTATGGATGATTTTAGTATTTTTGGATCTAGTTTCGATGAATGCCTCAATCATCTGAAGAGTGTCCTCAAGAGATGTGAAGAATGCAACCTAGTGCTCAATTGGGAAAAATGCCACTTCATGGTTCAACAAGGCATTGTGTTGGGTCATTCTATTTCCAGCAAAGGCATTGAGGTAGATAAGGCCAAGATTGACATCATCTCCAAACTTCCCCCTCCTATGAAAGTGAAGGGGGTGCGAAGTTTCCTTGGACATGCCGGGTTTTATAGAAGGTTCATCAAGGATTTTTCCAAGATTTCTAGACCCCTCTGTGTATTGCTAGGCAAGGAGGCCAAGTTTGAATGGACTGAAGAATGCATGACTGCTTTCAACACACTGAAAAAGTTGCTCACATCTGCACCAATAATGATGGCACCTGATTGGAATCTACCATTTGAGCTCATGTGTGATGCTAGTGACTTTACCTTGGGAGCTGTCTTGGGTCAAAGAATCAATAAGGTACCTCATGCCATTTATTATGCTTCTAGAACATTGAATGATGCTCAGCTAAATTATTGTACTACTGAGAAAGAATTAGTAGCAGACATATTTGCTTTGGAGAAGTTTAGATCATACCTGATTGGTTCTAAGGTTATTGTATTCACTAATCATGCTGCTTTGAGATATTTGTTTGCTAAGAAAGATGCAAAGCCTAGATTGATCAGATGGGTATTATTACTGCAAGAGGTTGACCTTAAGATTAAAGACAAGAATGGCAGTGAGAATGTAGTGGTAGATCACCTATCTAGACTACTTCATGAGGAAGAAGGAGATGAGCTTCCATTGAATGAAAATTTTCTAGATGAGCAGTTGTTTGTAGTTGAGGTCCAACTTCCATGGTATGTAGATTATTAATTATATAACTGCCAAGGTTTTTCCTCTAAGGATGTCTAGTCAAGAAAGGAAGAGGTTGATGTCTGATAAGTGCCAAAATATTCATATTTTATCCCTTAAACTTATATGTGTTAATTCCTTAGTATTGTTAGTTTGTGCTATTTTACTTTTTGTATTTTCTTTGTTTTATAGGTTTTTGGAAGAAAAGAAAGCGTTTCCGAAAAAGTTCCAAGCTTAAAGGGAAAATTGGGGAGACCTAGAAGATATGGTTAATCTTAACCAATCATGGTTAAGTTTAATCAAATAAAGGAAATGATTAAATCGGAATTTCTCAAATTGGAGTCAAAATCGGATTAGATTCTAAATTGGATTCTGCACACTTCTTGGTATTTTGATCATAACTTTCAGCTCAAATATCCAATTGAGGTGATTCAAGTGGCATTGGAAAGATAACTCAAAATGATACAAATCATTGTGAAATAGAATTTTCCTAATTCAGAGCGTCACAATGCAAAAATTACCCCACAAAATAGGAACACATTTATGGACGAATCCTGTTTCGATTTGGACTTAGGTTTTCTTTATCCTAGTTGGACTAGGACTTAAATCTCCGAATTTTCTAGGATTACTAGGGCTTCTAGGACTCTCCTAAGCCCTATAAATAGAGCTCTAAGCCTCACAATTCAATACACAATTTCAAGGAGACAACTTTGGGGAGAGGAATTGGAGGCTACTTCTAGGAGTGGTTTTCGGTTCTTTCTTTACCTTTTCTTTTTAGTTTTATTTTAATTATGTGTAACTAAATCTTAAGGGGGCCTAGATTGAAACCCTAATTATGTTTATTTAATATTTCAATATTGGCGCCTTTGTGATAATCATATTGTGTTGCCTAACTTGATTAATTCCTGTTTTCTTGAATTCCTCATATGTATGTGACTAGCCATTATATGCATGTGGTATGGATTAGTTAATTAAATCAATTTGGATGACCGAGTCCTAGGTTTAATAAGAATAACAAAAGATATCCACGCCGGATTCTTGGGTTAATCAACATGGGGAACCGGGAGTAGACACCCATGCCCTAGGCCTCATGTGTTTGTCGATTTCCATAGATTTATGCTTTCTTAAATAACAACTTAGTAGACACCCATACCTAATTCGTTGCTTAAGGAAATCAATAACTTAAGGAGTAGACATCCATACCCTTAGGTTGGTAAACATTAAGTATTCATAATATGATTGGATCATTGGCATATTGTTATATTACCTAAGTATGATTAGTGGTAGATATGAAAGCCCTGCCTTTACCTTTTCATTTATCTTTACATCTTTTTATTTCTTTTTTACAATATCAATTCAGTGACAACTTGATATTTTTAATCAATTCTAAATAAAATCAATAATCCTCGTGGGATCGATCTCGTACTTGCTGCACTATACTATCGTTTGATCTTGTGCACTTGCGAGTAAAACGTACCAAATATTTGCCTATTAATTTAGGTGGGTATTTGGCACAACAGTGTCTATATCTAGACATTACCATTGGGATGACCCTTATCTATTCAAATTCTGCCCTGATCAAATCATTAGAAGGTGTATCTCAGAAGAGGAGCACTTGAGCATATTGCAACATTGCCATCAGTTTGCTTGTGGAGGACACTTTGGGGCCAAGAGAATAGCTCTTAAGGTATTACAATCCGGTTTCTATTGGCCTAATGTGTTTAAGGATCCCATTTTGTTTTGCAGCTCTTGTGATAGATGCCAGAGGACAGGTAACATCTCATCCAGAAATCAGATGGTATTGCAAAATATTTAAGTGGTAGAGCTCTTCGATGTATGGGGTATTGACTTCATGGGTCTATTTTCTAACTCATATGGTTATTTATATATTCTTGTGGGTGTGGATTATGTGTCTAAATGGGTCAAGGCTGTCCCCTCAAAAACTAATGATCACAAAGTGATTGTGAAGTTTTTGCAGGATAACATCTTCGCTAGGTTTGGGACGCCAAGGGCAATAATTAGTGATGGAGGTAGCCACTTCAACAATTATGCCTTTGCTTCTTTGATAAAGAAGTATGGGATCACACATAAGGTTGGCACTCCATACCATCCTCAAACCAGTGGTCAAGTGGAGATAAACAACAGAGGAATCAAAAGCACACTAGAGAGGACGGTGAATCCCAGCAGGAAGGATTGGTTTCTACGCTTGAATGATGCACTATGGGCTTATAGGACTGCTGTTAAGTGCTAAAATATTCATATTTTCAGCCTTTAACTTGCATGTTTTAATCCTTTGGTTTTAGTTAATTCGGTCATTTTAATTCCTTTTTGTGTTTTTCATACTTTTGTTGGCTTTTCAAAGAAAATGAAGTAAATCTGGATGATTTGGGCTCAAAGAGAGAAGATGAGAAAAATGGGAGCTCCCTGACACTGCAATCGATCACAGGGTACCTGCGATCGAGTGCAGTACCAGAGAGGACATAGCACGAAGCAGGCCATGAGCAATCGAGCGCATAACAAAAAGGGATCGATCGCAGACTTGCGATCGAGCGCACATGGGTTGCGATCGATCGCACCCGTGCGTAGGAGACACATCAAGTGGCGGCCAGATTGTCATTCTTTCCATATTAAGGTTTTCCAACTCCCAATTGTAATAGGTTTTGAAACCCTACGAAATTCCTAGGTTTACTACTTTGTCAAGGACTTCTAAAACCTATAAATAGATCCTTAAGCCTCTAGAATAGATATACTTTGTAAGGAGAAGAATAAGAGCTCTTCAAGTTCAAGTCTTGGGTTTATTCTTTTCTTTTCTTTTATGAAGATGTTTAACATCAAATTTATGTGTAGCTAATTTAATTAGGAGGGCTTGATTGAAGCCCTAGTTATGTTTAGTTAATATTTCAATATTAGTGCCTTTGTAATGATCTTGTTGTGCTATTTAACTTGATTAACACTTGCTTGCATGAATTCCTCATATAGGTGTGCTTGATCAACATATGCATGTGGTATGGACTAGTTAGTTAAATCAATTTGGATGGTCGAGTCCTAGTTTTAATAGAAGTAACAAAAGAATCCACACTGTGATTCTTGGGTTAATCAACATGGGGAACCGGGAGTATACGCCCATGCCCTAGGCCTCATGTGTTTGTCGATTTCCATAGAGTATATGCTTTCCTTAGGAACAACTTAGTATACACCATGCTAAATCCCTTAGAAAAGAAAAGAGTTAGAGTATACGCCATGCCTAACTCGTTGCTTAGGAAAATCTATAGCTTAGGGAGTATATGCCATGCCCTTAGGCTGACAAACATTAGATATGCATAACATGATCAAAGCATTGGCATATTGTTATATTATCTAAGTATGATTAGTGGTGGATATCAAAGCACTGCCTTTACCTTTTCATTTATCTTTAGATCTTTTTATTTCTTTTTCACAATATCAATTCAGTAACAAGTTGATATTTTGAATTAATTCTAAATAAAATCACAATCTCCGTGCGATCGACCTCGTACTTGCTGCACTATATTATTGTTTTGATGTTGTGCACTTGCGAGTAAAAACGTACTAAATATTATCTATTAATTTAGGTAGTATTTGGCACAACAAGTTTTAGGCGCTGTTGCCGGGGATTGTTTGATTTTGTTTGGAATTATTTTCCTTAGTTTATTTTTGTTTTAAATTTTTTTGTTTTTATTGTCTTTTCCACAGTTTCTGTGCCTCTGGAGGTACGATCGATCGCCCAACCAGGGCGATCGAGCTCGCCCGTACAATAGAGCACACCTCACAGTGCGATCGATCGCACATCCAGAGTGCGGCACAGTACTGCGATAATTATAGATCTGATTTTTTTTCTTTTGTTTTATGCAGGGTCAGTTGAGTCTGCATCTTCGTAAGTTTTATTTTTAATTTTGTTTTTATTTTGCCTTTTAATTTTAACTTCTTTTGTTATTTTATTTTCACACATGTGGGGCGGCATTCTGACACCCCATGGACCATGTTCTTTATGCCATGACCCTTATCACCATGTTAGAGAATGTCTTATAATGAGACAAATTTCTAACAAATTTAATGGGCATAAGAACACATCGTACTCTAGACCGGGGAACGGCCGCTATTTTGATCCAACATGGAGCCAACACTCAAATCTCTCATGGCAAGCTCAAGCTCCCGGAATTCATGCTCAACAATCTCATGGACTGCAACATCACTCATATCAACAAGTCTATGATCATGCATATTCCTCTCAATCAGCTCCACAACAGCAATGTCAGGTTGAACCACCTTCTCTTATAGATATGGTAAATACATTGATTAAGACTACACAGCAAGCATCTGAAGAGATGAAAACCTACTTCAAACCGAAAGGCAATAGTGTCAAAGAAGAAGAAGCATATCAAAAGGAGCCATCTTTCGCCCACTGGCCTCCACAATACCAAGAAGAGGAGCCATCTCCCATATATGATCATTTGGACTCTTCTCCACATCAACAATATCAAGAAGAACCACCTCCTCCAAAAAGGTCTGTCTTACAAGAAGCAGTTCCTGCCTTAGAAAAATAGTGTGCTGACTTTACAAAACATACATCAGCTCTTTTTAGCCACATGGAGGAAAGAGAGCAATCAATTGGATGGATGGAGACCCACCTGAAGCAAAAATCAGATACACTCAAAGAAGAAGAAGAAGAAGAAGAAGAGTGTCAAAGTCAATTGGTGGCCAATCCTAATAAGCATTACATGGTGGAAGAGTGCACCTACTATCAAGCGCAAGCTATCACACTGAGGAGTAAAGAGGTGGTTGAAAATCAATTGGAAGAGGGAAAAGAGGAGCAAACCGAAGATCCACAAGAGCCACATCAGGAAAAAGAAGAGAGCACTAAGAATTTTTCACCATTAGCTCTTATTCCTGAAACACTAAGAGGCCAAGAGAGAAGTCTGTTAGAGCTACCACATGAGCAATTTGAGGACATCAAGATAGACAAGCTCCTTGAGTTTTCTTCTTACTTTATTCCAGTTCATGATTCCCCACCGGATAAGCAACTGTTTGGGAAAACTCAGAGTGGTCCTCCTCGATCTATAGACACTCGAAAGCACCGTGCAACAAAAAAGATTCATTCCCTTTGGTGCAAGAAACAGAAAGATTGGTGCTTCAAGTTTAAAGTGCCACAGTCTGGCTAAAGACGTTAAACTTAACGCTCATGGGAGACACCCCATTGCATATCTTTTTTATTTTGTTGCTTGTTTTGTTTTCTTTTTGTTTTTGTTTTCTTTTGTGATTTTAGTGTTTTATTTTACTTTAGGTGTTTTAGTGTTTCAAGTCCCTGGTCCTTTTGTTACATTCTATTACTGCGATCGAGCGCACCCTGAGTACGATAGAGCGCAGTAACCGACTTTTGGCTGTTGTACATTCTTTTAGTGCGATCGAACGCACCTTGTGTGCGCTTGAGCGCACATCACCCACTCATGCATAGCCTTGCACAAGTGTGATCGAGCACACCATGCGTGCGATCGAGGGCACTTAGGCAGCATCCCATAGTTATCTTTTTATTTTGTTTTGCTTAAGTGTGTTTTAAGTTAATCTTTTATTTATCTTTAGTTTTGTTACTTATTTGTGTGTTTTCTTATTTTGTAAGGACAAGTGTGCATCACTTCAAGTTTAGGGGTGTGCTATGAGCCATGCTTTCCAAGATCATATCGACCATCTCCCGAGTACATTCTTTCCTTTACTTAGACACATTGGGTACAATGTGTCATTTAAGTTTGGGGGTATGGGGGCACACATGATTGTTCACACACTTTGTCCCAAGTTCAAGTTATTTGTTTTGTATGTTTGTTTGTTAATGTTTTTTTAAAAAAAATAGAAAAAAAAAATTGTATGTTCATGTTTGCTCTAAAATTTTAAGTTGATCTAAAAGAATTGTGGCTTGAATTCATCAGTGAGCTTAAAAAATTTGAACACATGATCTGATGAGTAAATTTGTTAGTTGATTACTTGATTGAGGACAGTTGAAAAATCGCATGTTTGATCTGATCACACAAGCACATTAGCACATAATCTGTGAGATATGACATGAGGTTTGATATATGTGTTTCTGTATCTTAGATGAAATTGGATGACTTGTTAGATGGACACTTTGGCATATTTGAAAAAAAAAAGAAAAAGAGAAAGTATGAAATAAATGATCTTTGATGGCTTTTTACTGAGTAACTGGACCTCTTACCTCAAAGCATTGAGTGTTCACGTCAAAAAGTGAAAAATGTTGATTTGATCAATGTCATGGTTAGTTGGTTTTGTAGCCTTTTTGACTCGAGTTAGTAGGTCCTTAGGGGTGTCTCTACACCTAATGTCCTAAAACCACCTGGTTTGGGAGTCATTGACTTAACACTCACTACAAGGGTCAATTAGAAAGCTTAAGGGAACCAACATTGCACAACCTGACCAAAAAAAAAATGCCATTGTGCCATTCTAATAGGGATTTCAGTGAATTTTGAGATATGGAGACATTACATATTGGAAAGATTTGGAAGCTTCATAATTTTGTGCTAATTCACTTTACACTGTTTTCAAACTTGTGATGTTTTAGCATGTCCTTTGAAAGTAATTGAATTTTCAGATTCCAATTCATTGTGAAGATGGAGTTCATCTTTTTAAGCTTGCTAATGAATGAAAATCATGATCTTAAAGTGATGCTTTAATTTTTGGGATAACATGAACTGTGCATGATATTTGTGGGTAACATTTCTGGAAAACCCTCACGAGACTTCACTCGTCCACTAGGGAATTCCTAGGGGTTTAAAATGCTTGTTGCATATGCTAAATGCAATCGTACATCCCACGAAAGATGGATTTATCTTTCGTTTTCTGTTTTTCAATTCTTGTTTTTAGTTTTGTATTGTTAAGGGACTTGCAATATGTAAGTTTGGGGGTGTGTTAAGTGCTAAAATATTCATATTTTCAGCCCTTAACTTGCATGTTTTAATCCTTTGGTTTTAGTTAATAAGGCCATTTTAATTCCTTTTTGTGTTTTTCATACTTTTGTAGGTTTTTGGAAGAAAATGAAGTAAATCTGGATGATTTGGGCTCAAAGAGAGAAGATGGGAAAAATGGAAGCTCCCTGACACTGCGATCGATCACAGGGTACTTGCGATCGAGCGCAGTACCAGAGAGGACACAGCACGAAGCAGGCCATGAGCGATCGAGCGCATAACAAAAAGGGTTCGATCGCAGACCTACGATCTAGCGCACACAGGTTGCGGTCGATCACACCCGTGCGCAAGAGACACATCAAGTGGCGGCAAGATTGTCATTCTTTCCATATTAGGGTTTTCCAACTCCCAATTGTAATAGGTTTTGAAACCCTACGAAATTCCTAGGTTTACTACTTTGTCAAGGACTTCTAAAGCCTATAAATAGACCCTTAAGCCTCTAGAATAGATATACTTTGTAAGGAGAAGAATAGGAGCTCTTCAAGTTCAAGTCTCGGGTTTATTCTTTTCCTTTCTTTTCTTTTATTTTATGAAGATGTTTAACATCAATTTTATGCGTAGCTAATTTAATTAGTAGGGCTTAATTGAAGCCCTAGTTATGTTTAGTTAATATTTCAATATTGGCGCCTTTGTAATGATCTTGTTGTGCTATTTAACTTGATTAACACCTGCTTGCATGAATTCCTCATATGTGTATGCCTGATCAACATATGCATGTGGTATGGACTAGTTAGTTAAATCAATTTGGATGGCCGAGTCCTGGGTTTAATAGAAGTAACAAAAGAATCCACACCGCGATTCTTGGGTTAATCAACATGGGGAACCGGGAGTATACGCCCATGCCCTAGGCCTCATGTATTTGTTGATTTCCATAGAGTATATGCTTTCCTAAGGAACAACTTAGTATACACCATGCTAAATCCCTTAGAAAAGAAAAAAGTTAGAGTATACGCCATGCCTAACTCGTTGCTTAGGGAAATCTATAGCTTAAGGAGTATATGCCATGCCCTTAGGTTGACAAACATTAGATATGCATAACATGATCAAAGCATTGGCATATTGTTATATTACCTAAGTATGATTAGTCATGGATATCAAAGCCCTGCCTTTACCTTTTCATTTATCTTTAGATCTTTTTATTTCCTTTTCACAATATCAATTCAGTGACAAGTTGATGTTTTTAATTAATTCTAAATAAAATCACAATCTCCATGGGATCGACCGCGTACTTGCTGCACTATACTATTGTTTTGATCTTGTGCACTTGCGAGTTAAAACATACTCAATATTATCTATTAATTTAGGTAGTATTTGGCATAACAACTGCATACAAGACGCCTATCGGTATGCCCCTATATCGGTTGGTCTTTGGGAAAGCATGTCATCTACTAGTGGAGTTGGAGCACAAAGCATATTGGGCCATTAAGAAGTTTAACTTTGACATGAACCAAGCTGGTAACAAGAGGAAACTGCAACTGAATGAACTAGAGGAATTGCGGCATGATGCTTATGAGAATGCAAAGTTCTACAAGGAAAGAACCAAGGCATACCATGACAAGCTATTGGTCAGGAAAGAGTTTCATGAAGGACAAAAGGTATTGATCTAGAATTCAAGATTGAGACTTTTCCTTGGTAAGCTTAAGTCAAGATGGTTTGGCCCCTGTATTGTCACTTAAGTACTCCCTCATGGAGCTGTGGAGGTTTATAGCCCACAGAAAAATCAGTCATTCAAGGTGAATGGACACAGAGTGAAGCCATACAATGAAATGAACTTTGCACCAAGAGATCAAGATTTGGCATCACAAGATTTGGCACTCCAGCCTGTCCAATATGTATCACCACCAAGAGTACTTGAGCCACAATCAGTGGAATTCAAGTGCACCTCCCTAAGACAGTGGCACTGATGCTACTGTTGAAAGCGTTTGAGTAGTCCAGGAGCTCAAGCGCATCTATTCAAATTAGTGGTACTGAGGCCACTGAATGCGGTACTATTCTCTATCCTTTGGTTTCCTTTCAATTATGTCAATTTGTTATTTCTGTGGTAGTTTTCATGTTCTTATTTATATTTGATTTTGTTTTTCTTTATGTTGGTAATTTTTATTGTCTAGTTTGCATTTCTTTCAAAATTGAAAATAAATAAATAAATAAAATTGCTTTACATTCTGTCAATGTGATCAAGCGCACCTTGCGTGCGTTCGAGCGCACCACCACCACACACGCACAGCGCTGCTCAAGTACGATAGAGCACACCTTGTGCACGATCAAGCGCACTCGGGCAGAGGTCACGTGATCTATTTTAGGTCACTTTCCCCATTTCCCCCCACTCTTTTCTCCTGCGCCATACACAACCACCAGCAACCTACCCTCACTCAACCGATGCCGCACACCACCAACTCACCTCCACCGGCGTTCTCTCACCACCACCACACCTCCACGTCGCCCTCCGGCTAACACTCACCCCCATACAGCACTCACATCCCATTCCCCCATCAACCATCTCCACCCTAACTCCCATTCTACCCACTCTCATTTTTCCCCAATTTTTTTTTTTTTTGGTGTAAAAGTAATCTGTGGGTGTTTCTCCACACACAATTGCTTCTGTGGTTGGTTTTCTTTGTTTTGCAAGGGGTTGGGCCATTTTTGCTATGGTCTAGGCAGTGCTGAAGCTGCCAAGTTCATGCAAGGTCGTCGATCTCAAGCCTCAACCGTTTTTTCCCTCAATCCTGAAATTGAGCGGACAATTCGTCAATGACCTAGAGACAAAGAAGGAGAAGAAGAAGTTGAAATGGACGACGTGCCAGAAAATCCAATTGGTCCAAGACCCCTAAAAGCAAATCCACCACGAGTGAGGAGACCAATGAAGCAAGCATACGTGCCAACAAACCTCCATCAACCCTCATGCATAGCATATCAACCGGAGGTGGATGGTAGTTATTATATCTCTCCCCAAATTCTCAATGCATTGACCCACTTCAGAGGCACAGCTACTGAGGATGCCAACTTGCATCTTAAGGAATTCTTTGACTTATGCAAGTTGCAGAATGTTCAAGGCCTAACTCAAGAGAGACTCAGGTTAGTTGTCTTTCCTTTTTCCTTGAAAGATAATGCTAAATTGTGGTACAATTCCTTGCCTGCAGAGTCCATTCATACTTGGGAAGAATTGACCACCAAGTTCCTGAAGAAGTTTTTCCCAGCTCAAAGGACAAGGCAACTTAGAAGGGAGCTGCAATCGTTCCAACAAAGAGATTGCGACCCTTTCTTTGAAGCATGGGATCACTTCAATACGATGCTCCTTAAGTGTCCAAATCACAACATATCTCAAGACGAGCAGGTACAAATTTTCTATGAAGGATTAGATGATACTAACAAAGGGATGGTTGATTCAGCTTGCGGAGGAACACTTATGGAAAGGAGTAGTGAGGAAGCTGTAGAAATTTTTGAGACATTAAGTGAGGATTCTCAACAATTCTGTTCAAGAGGAAGGAGAGGAGTCAAGAGCAAGGGCATGTATGAGGTGAATCTCAGTGGAGGATCAACTAATCAGTTTGTTGCAGTAGAAAAGAAATTGGATATGCTTGTCAAAGCCATGACTGTTCAGAAAACTTCACCTCTGCAACAAGACATGCAATTCCAGGTATATGTTATTTGTTCCCATTTAGATCACACCACTGAGAAGTGTCCTTTTGCAGAACAAGAAGAGGTGAACTTTGTGGGGCAAAACAATTATCCCCACAAGAACAACCTATACTCCAATACTTACAATCCAGGATGGCGCAACCATCCCAATTTCTCCTGGAGTAATAATCAAGGACAGCAGAAAGAGACCCAACAAGCAAGTCAACCAGCTCAAAAGCCAAAGATGAATCAACTAGAGAATATGATACATAGCTTGGTGACTTCACAACAACAATTCATGGCTGATCAAAAACATGTCAATACAAAGACTGAGCAAGCCATACAAAAGCTGGAAGTGCAAATGGGTTAGATGGCAAAGGAGCTGAGTGAGAGGAAGCAGGGGGAATTCCCAGCTCAAACAGTACCTAATCCAAGCAATCATCGGCAGCTGAAGGCAGTCACAGTTCAAAGAGGTCCCACTCCTACAAGAACACTTGAGCCTAATTTTGAAGAGCTCAAGTGCAGCTCTTCACACTAGGAGTCTTACAGTCACCAATAGATGCGTTGAGCAAGCAAGAACCTCAAGCGCATCTACTCACAATAGTGGTACTGCTGCCACTAAGAGGACGGTAACCTTTTCTATCTCACTTTCTTTCCTTCACACATGTCTTGATTATCCCTGATGTTTTGACCTTTTACTTTTCTTTTGTAAAAAAAAAAAGAAAAAAAAGAAATATGCCTTGTGTCATTCTAATAGGAATTTCAGTGAATTTTGAGATTTGGAGACATTTACATATTGGAAAGATTTGGAAGCCTCATAATTTTTTGTTAATTCACTTTACACTGTTTTCAAACTTGTGATATTTTAGCATGTCCTTTGTAAGTAATTGCACTTTGAGATTCCAATTCATTGTGAAGATGGAGTTCATTTTTTTAAGCTTGCTAATGAATAAAAATCATGATCTTGAAGTGATGCTTTAATTTTTGGGATGACATGAACTGTGCATGATGTTTGTGGGTAACATTTCTGAAAAACCCTCACGAGACTTCACTCGTCCACTAGGGAATTCCTAGGGGTTTAAAAGGCTTGTTGCATACGCTAAATACAATCGTACATCCCACGAAAGATGGATTTATCTTTTGTTTTCTGTTTTTCCATTCCTGTTTTTAGTTTTGTATTGCTAAGGGACTAGTAATATGTAAGTTTGGGGGGTGTGATAAGTGCTAAAATATTCATATTTTCGGCCCTTAACTTGCATGTTTTAATCCTTTGGTTTTGGTTAATTAGACCATTTTACTTCCTTTTTGTGTTCTTCATGCTTTTATAGGCTTTTGGAAGAAAATGAAGTAAAACTAGGAGAATTGAGTTCAAAAAGGAGAAGATGGAAATTTGGAACTCCCTGGTACTACGATCAATCGCAGGGTACCTGTGATCGAGCGCAATACTAGAGAAGATACTGCACGAGTCAGGCTAGGAGCGATCGAGCGCAGGCCAAAAGAAGGATCGATCGTAGACCTGCGATCGAGCACACACGGGCTACGATCGAGCGCACCCGTGCACAAGAGGCATTCCAAGTGGCGGCTATAATGTTCCTATTTCCATATTAGGGTTTTTCATACTCCAAATTGTAATAGGATTGAAACCCTACGAAAACCCTAGGGTTTACTACTTTTCCAAGGACTTCTAAAGCCTATAAATAGACTCTTAAGCCTTTAGACCTTTAGAATAGGGAGGTTGGGAGAAGGAGAAGGATAGGAGCTCTCAAGTTCAAGTCTCAGGTTTATTCTTTTCTTTTCTTTTATGAAGATGTTTAACATCAACTCTATGTGTAACTAATTTACTTAATGGGGCTAGATTGAAGCCCTAGTTATGTTTGGTTAATATTTCAATATTGGCACCTTTGTGATGATCTTGTTGTGCTATTTAACTTGATTAATACCTGTTTGCATGAATTCCTCATATGTGTGTGCCTGATCAACATATGCATGTGGTATGGACTAGTTAGTTAGATCAATTTGGATGACCGAGTCCTGGGTTTAACACAAGTAACAAAAGAATGCACACCGCGATTCTTGGGTTAATTATGACTGTTGGTATAGACAATGTTTTGTACAACATCCCAGGGCGTGGGGATGGGCATCAGTCAAGATGCAGACCTGAGGTCTCAGGTGGAGGTTGCGAAATTCAAGTCATGGTGGAGATTGTTGCGGCTTGATGGAATTCAAGTCAAGGTGGAGATTGTTGGAATATGCCCTGAATTAATCAAGCCATGAATCCCACATGGGTCAAATGGTTGGTGGAGTTTGGCAACCAAAATGTCAAAGGAATAGTGCATGGTTGTTGCACCAACCAAGACGTCAAAGGAATATTGCATGGTTGTTGCACCAAGCAAGACGTCAAAGGAATCTCGCATGGTTGTTGCACCAACCAAGACATCAAAGGAATAGTGTATGGTTGTTGCACTAACCATGGACTTTCATGTTTCTCACGAACCCTTCTGCTCCCATATAAGGAGGTATGCAAAAGAGAGGAAATTATCTCTAAATCCCTTAGAAGAGATCCCAAAAGAACTTCTTCAATGTGAGGAAGAGAGAAGAGAGCTAGGGAGGGGATGGGGCAAGAGAGTGAGTGTTTTTTGTCCTTTAACTCAATTATCACTTGTATTGAGATTAGCGAGTGAGGCTTTTTTTTGGTGTAAAGTGTATTTGGGTGGTATGAACATGTACTGTGAGTTTTAAGAATTTGCTCATAGCGAAACTCTCTTGTTGGTGGATGTAGGCTAGGTTTTGGGACGAACCACGTAAACTCTTTGTGTACATGTGTGATTGATGTGTGTTCTCGTGTATTTTCTCTTCAAACTTGTCTTTCACATAAAGGGTTGGTGGGAAATTGGTTGCCAATTTATTATCAATTTCCTAACAATTATTTCATATGCTCTCTTGATATTGCAGGGTACTGGTAGAAGGCTTGACAATACAGAGAATGTGTCATTGTATTATATCTCTAATTCCAGTAGTGTTAAGATGACGAGCTATGTATTTCCTTGAGTTTTGGTTTGACAGGAACGAGAAAATCATGTGCTTCATTATGGTTATAAATTTTGTTGCTGATTTGTTTTTTTTTTTAAGGAAAAATTTTGTTGCTTATTAAAAGCATGTTTTAAACTGATTCCTAGACAATATGTTTTCACATATCTTGAGTAGATTCTTTTTTCAGCCAACAGCTGTTATCACTGGGAGTTGGTTTGATTTGCTGACAACGGCTGTTATCAAAGGTGGCAACTTATTTTGTACTTGCTGCTTTGATAAAATGCTCCGTCAATTAACGCTATTAATGCTAAAACACCACCCAAAAAAAATAAAATAAAATAAATTAACCAATTTTTTTAGGGGGGCCTGATTCTCTTCAGAGAAACTATAACCAGCAATTTGCATAGGTATCATTTGCAGGGGTGTTTTGTCGTTAATTATTATCATCCCAAAAGCCGCAAATCAAATGGTAGTTCTCTAGAGACCTGACATAACAATTTGTAAGGAAAACTCATCCAAAGATCCACAAAAAATTTATCCACCAATGAGTCAGTCATAGAGGTAGGGATGCTCATATTCTATATTAAGTTGTTACAAAAAGCACAAAGTGAGCAGTGTAGCACAACAAACTCGATTTATAAACCCAAAGGAAGAACAAACACAAAGCCCACACTATAGAAACTAAAACAAAAATCCCCCCCTTCGAACTGACACACTCCTACCAACACGTAAAGGACCAAAATATTACATTTACAAACAAAACTAAATTAGTCCACTTCCTCCATCTCGCTCTCCTCTGCAGCATCCTCCTACAAAGCAAGCATGTCAGTATCGTCACTACCAGTCTCTTCCTCACAATGCTGAGACCGAGCTTCAACATCCTACGGATTCTAGCAGCAAATGTGTTGGGTTCATCAAGGCTGAAACTGGAGGTCACGAGGGTCGTCTTGAAGAGCAGCAACAAGAGATCCTTGACCGATTTGTCATTCTTGTCAGCCTCAGCTCTTCCATAATGCCATTGTCAGGGTTAATCTCCATAGTCATGAGACTACAATTCAGCTCAACTTAATATATCCCAACAAGCTAGAAACCCGAAACAATCTGCAAAATAAAAGCTCAAAATATGCTATGCGGCTTGAATGGAATACACAATACTCAGACATTAATATGCTATGCTTACATCATTAACTTCATTTGAAAAAAAAAAAAAAAAACAAATGCAGACATAACATATTATTACACAAATGTGAAAGGTGCATGCTCATTTGAACAGTTCTGCCTCCGCCTTCACATTACTAGAGTCATTACCTAAATACACATCATAAGAGTGGTATAATTACCAGTAACAAACAAATTGAAGTCCATTCAAAACATCCAAGAAGAGTTAAATTACCATGTTTAGAGCATTCTCAGCAGACTCCCTATAAGGGAGTCGGTTCCCTATGTGTAGGGAATATGTCTAAAAAATCACAAAAAGCGTCCCACAGCAAACTCCCTAAATGAGCCTCAACCATGAGGATCGTTACAGTAAAACCCAAAGTATTGGGTTCCACTATTGCAATCCTTATGATTATTAAAATAAAAAAAATAAAAATAAAAAGTTTCTCTCTCTTCTCTACACACTCCTCTCTCCTCTCATGTCTCACAATTTTCTCTCATCTCTCCTCTTATATATATAATATAATTAAAAAAATAAATATTTTAATGATATAATGAATGATTAAGGGAAGCTATTGTAATGTATTTTGATATAGGGAAGTTAAAAGTAGTTTAAATTCTTCAATGTAAGAAAAATGACGAGGAAGCTACTGAGAATGATCTTTGACTTTTCTAAACATTCAAATTTAGGCTAAAAGGTTTTCATTTTGCCCAATAAAAATAGAAACTACCCTCCACTCAATTTACATAGCAATGTTCTTTTGATAATAGTCGAGTTGAGATTTTTCTTATTCAAGCTTTTGGTTTTTTGATGAATAATAGGAAGTGGCAGGTCGGTTCCACAGATTTATGGGTTTAATTCTTTAGCACCTCAGAGTCCGAATTTTCTAATCCCATCCTCTATTCTTTTCCTTTCTTCGGTTTTCTGAGTAACCAAATTCACATGACGCCAACAATAAAACAACATACTACAACAAAGTTAAAAAAAAAAAAAACAAAATTTTTTTATAAAAATGAAGCAAATGCGACCGGTAAGGAAATCACAAAAAAATCAAACAAAAATCAAACTCAGAAAAATCCATCATTCAAATTCCGTCAGAACAGTAAGGAAATCACAAAATTAGAACAAACCCATAATCGGTTACCCAAAGAAAAACAAAAAAGAACCAAAAATTCTTACCCATTTTCGAAATCAAACAAAAAAATCACCAATTGTAGATAAACAGACAAACCTGTAATGAGCACAAGGTATCATAACAACACACCGAAACAAATCCATTTAGGAAACTAAATCACAAATAAATAAAAATCTAATATTACCTTATTCAACTCGGTGGGAATCGTTGGTGGTGGCATGGGTGGCGTTTAGTGGCGGCGACAGTGCTTGGTGTAGGCAGAGGCCGAAGGTGAGGGGAGAGGAGGAGGAGGAGCAGCATGCCAAACTCAAAGACCGGTGGTGGTGCGGATCACATTCGGCCGGACGGTGGGTGGCGGCAGTGCTTTGTGGTGGGCGAAGGCCAAACTTGGGTGAGGAGGGAGCAGCGAGGGAGAGGAGGGGAAGGAAAAGTTTTGGGGGGAAAAAAATGAAAAATTTGAAATCCTAACCTGCTTTACTCTTCACACGTGATTTTGAAATTTTTTTTTTTTCTCTTTTCTTTTTTTAAGCTCATAACCGTGGTTCAGTTAACCACGCCAGCTCAACAAGATGCGGAATTGCGGATGATTTTCTTTCTGATGCGTTGCTACTAACCGTGGTTCAGTTAACCACGCCAGCTTAACAAGATGCGGAATTGCGGATGGTTTTCTTTCTGATACGTTGCTACTAACTGTGGTTCAGTTAACCACGCCAGCTCAGCAAGATGCGGAATTGCGGATGGTTTTCTTTCTGATACGTTGCTACTAACTGTGGTTCAGTTAACCACGCCATCTCAGCAAGATGAGGATTTCTGATGCGTTGCTACTCCATTGCAACTGGTATTCATTAAAAAAAAAAAAGGGGAAACTTCAGAAAACCCCCCCTGAAGTTCCAGCCGATTTGAAAAACCCCCCCTGAATTTCCAAAGCTCTCACTTAGACCCCCTGAACTTTGGTTTTCTCTCACTTTGGACCCCTTTTAACATTAAACTACGTCGTTTTGGATGTTTTATACCCATTTTACCCTTCCCCAAAACTATGTCGTTTTGTGTCCTAAAATCACAACACATATCCAGCCCAAAACGACGTCGTTTTAAGCATAATTTTTTTTTTTAATTAAAAAAAGTAAAATATATATATATAAAAAAATTAAAAATAAAATTTATAAATTTTTTCTTTTTTTAAAAAAATAAAAATTAATGCCTAAAACGACGTCGTTTTAGGCTGGGTAATTTTAGGACACAAAACGACGTAGTTTTGGGGAAGGGTAAAAAGGGTATAAAACATTCAAAACGACGTAGTTTAATGTTAAAGGGGTCCAAAGTGAGAGAAAATGGAAGTTCAGAGGGCTTAAATGAGAGTTTTGAAAATTCAGGGAGGGTATTTCAAATCGGCTGGAACTTCAGGGGGGTTTTCTGAAGTTTCCCCCAAAAAAAAACTAATCGTTTTTCTGGGTAGTCATTTTCCCAACTGCTCTTTTCTGCCAGACTGCTCGTAGTTGAGCCGTCTCAAGTATACCTACTCAACTACAGGTTCAATTTTTTACTCTCTTTCTCTTACACAGCCAAAAGTTTATCTGATTGGGTATTCTTTTGCTTGATGTCATTATTGAGAATTTTAGTTTTAGGTCTTTAATTTTACATATGGGGTTTGATTTATGATTTGTGTTTGAGATGATGTTGTTTTATATTTGTTATATGTACAAAGTGTTGTAAATTTAATGTTAATCAAATTTCCATGCTCTGCTTGCTTTCATGTGATAATTTTTTAATCAAAATTTTGTCTTTATTAAGGTTTGTTGGAAATATTTATTTTGGAACAAAAAAACTCATTTCAGATTTCGATTCCACCGAAAACTTCTCCGAAACCACCAATTTCAGCCAAAAACCACTCGAAACTTTGCAAATCTTCAAAAAGCCGAGTTTCTCCTTGAGATTAACGCGCGGGGTAAGCAAACTCTTCACCCAAATCTACTCATGATTTAGTTTTTAGGGTTAGGGTTGGGGTTTGAGATTTAGTGTGTGTGTGTTTTTTCTTTTTTTTTTTTTTTTAATTTTTAAAATAATAAAATCTGTGTTTCCTTCGAATTGCACCACGCCTAGATGATTTTGTTCGTTTGTGGACTTTGTATTGTTGATTAGGTAGGCACAAATTTATCCCCTATGCCCGATTCGAATTTTGGTTGTCATATTATTGAATTCCTTTTTGTTGGTTGTGGGAATGATAAGAACACACAAAGAACTAGGAAAATAAAATAGATACAATAGGATTGTTATTGCATTTTATGATGATCCTTTCCATGGCAATGTAATTAATTGGAGATTAGGGTTTGCTATTTGAGAATCATATTGTGGAAAGTGACTGTGGTGAATTTATTGCTTCCCTACTTATTTCTGGCCTAATTGATTGTTACCTAACATTCCCACCCCCTTAGGAAAATTGTATTTCAAAGACATTTGTTCATTTTTAAATTAGCTTTCAAATGATGTTGGTTTCACCTCAATCCAACACTTGAGCCAAAAGTTATGGTCAAAACACTGAGATGTGTGCAGAATGACTCTCAATCCGGGATTGATTCAAATCCAAGTTTTTTCTCCAATTAATGAAATTCCAGTTGGCTATTTTCGTTTATTGATTAGGTTTAATCACATCCAATAGGTCTTCTAGTTTTGGTTGGGTTCAACCCACTCGAGTTAGATTCCACTCTGAACCTGATGTACAGTTATAAGGTGGATATTTGGCAATTTTTTTGTTTTGCTTCTGCAACTCCTTTCCAGTGTTCTACTCTTGTCCTTAAATATAAACTAGTACTTTAGCATGTTGGTCTTTTTAGTTAATTCTGTTTTGTTTCTATTCACTACAGCTACCTTTTAGTAGAGTTAAGCATTCAGACCTATAAAACATATATAATTTATAATTAGTAATAAAATAACATAAATCGAAAACTAACAATGCACCTATGAGAGTAATTTAAAATATGTTTCATGCACAACATTTTTGTTTAGTTGCTGTTCATTGAGACTTTTTATTTTTGGCTAATTATTGTTAATTTTATAAGCATGAAAGGCTTTCTGTCTAGGGATGCTTATATGTTTGAATAGACTTGTCTATTTAGGTTTTTGGTTAGGACTTAGAAACATAATCTAAATTTGCAATATATGCTAGGGCAGCTATATATATATGGTCCGGATTTTTTTTAGAGCTGAATTTATGGAGTAATTTTTGCTTAATTTTGTCTTAGTTTCTTATCATTTAATTTTTTTTTAATGATATCCAACATGTCTTATTCTTTGTTAATTATTGTTAATTTTTTAGGTATGTACACTTTTGTGCCTTCCGATGTTTGTCTTCTCCGAGATTTTGTATACCCATTGGTTCGTCACGAACCAAATTTATTTCCTCATCCATTTGTTCACAAATTACATGATAAAAGTGACTTTCCCATCTATATCGATCATATCGATGTTATTTTCCAACCTTCAGACCAGAAGAAGCACTACTTTGTGATGCTAGAAGGGCCTCCAGTTGGTATAGAGAATTCGACATCATTCCTAGGAGAAAAAACGTATTGGAGGAAAAGTGACGAATGGGATATTTGTGAATCGGGATATACATATGGGGGGGCTACTATGTACACGTACATAAGTAATGAAAGTCCCAGGGATTGGTATATGACTATATATCACGTAAATCCACAGGAAGTGCTGAAATGTGGTCCGGTTGAATTGGGATTGCATCAAGTTGAGGTATAAATAGTTTGAGTTAATTATTAATAAATCAGATAATTGTTCATTATGGGTATATTTGTAATTAAATTTAATTCTGTCTTTATATAGTTGCGGTGGAAAGCTGTCAAGATTTCTCCAGTATATGTACACTTCAACCCTTTCATTCGGGTGCCCCTATCAATATTGCCACCACCATTATCAGCATCATCAGGTAATAAGGCACCACTGCATTGTTGGCTCGTAAGTGATTGTCTTGCTTCATAGCAACAACTGTATAATGTTTGCAAAAATTGTGGTTCGAAGTTAATTAATCACAGTTTTAAATTCAGCTACTGCATCTAATTCCACTGCTGTTTCCTTCTCTCCCTCATCCTCATTTCTTGATCCCTCCCTATCAATGTCTCCTCTTTCGATTAATAATGCTGCTCCATTAACTTGATGTGAATTCTCGGAGATTTTTATAGGTATAGCTGCTTCATTAATCTTGGTCTTGGGCTACTTGAAACCCATTGAGGTATCTCTGGTATGTTCTGAGTGGATAGTATCCTTCTCGGAGGTTACGGCAACTACTGTAGCGCTGATTGCCGCATTCTCCGTGATCATGGGCTGGGTGGTATCCTCGGAAACTACTCCCACAGGTGTTGTGGCATGATTTTCACCCATTTCGGCCCTGTCTGTGTAGAGCCCACCCTGCCCGGGTATCATCGGTCTAGTCTCCTCCTTAGAGAGCATCGCGCCATTTGTGAAGGTATCGGCCAGGTCTGTACATGTATATACCTCCTTGGAAACTCATTTGGCAGGTGCTTGGAGGTTATCTCTACTCAATGCGGCCATATCTGTTCCTGACCCACACTGCCCAGATGCGTCTGCTGCCCTGGAACTGCCTGCTTCCTCCTCATCATGCTGTAGAAGACTATCATTGGGTATTGACAAGTGGGAATTAGCTTGGTTGGAATGGTCGGCATGTTCTGGTCCAGAAGGCGAATCGCCGGAGCAACACTCCGGTGATCAAAATTGCCTCTTGGGTCCACGCCTGCGGGTGTAAGTTTTCTTGAATCTCATTGTGGGCTGCACCTTGGGTGGATTGTCCGCTGGGTTCCCACTTATTTTGGGCTGCACGTGTACATCCTCAATCTCCCCCATTTGGGCCGCTTCCAGTCTTCCAACAAGCTTCTGACCCAACTTAATATTATCTCCTTGAGTCCCCCATTCCATTATCTTTTCAATACAGCTGTCAATATTTTTCTTAAAAGAAAGCAGCATCTCCTTTCCGGCCTGAATATTAGAAAAAACAGGATTTCCTGGAGCAAGTTCAGGGACCTTGTCCTTAGAGCTTTCCTAGGTGGGTATGTCACGGGCAGCCTGTTTTCCCTGCCAAATCAGTCATTTTTTCCGTCGTACCCATAAGCCATGGCCGGAATCCTTCTCCCCATCACCACATCTGCGTATGATCCCAGCTCATGAACCCCCGATGACCCCGCTGGCAGCTTCCCCCTCTTCATCTCTTCCGCTTTACCTGCTGGTTGCTGCGCCGTCTGCGTACCTGCAGACGTTCCGCCTGCTCGTTGTTTGTCGAAATACAACTTCAGTTTCCCTAGTTGGACACGACATGCTTCCCAACCCTCCCCATCATCCCCCTCAGGGATGATCACAAAGCTTCTCCACCCTCAGTCTCCGTATTCCGATAGCTCCAAGAAGTTTCCATGAGCGTTTTTTCTTCTTTGCATCACATAGACGAAGCAGCCAAATCGGAACTTCCAGCTCTCACGTACTGTAGCATCTTTGGTCAGAAAGTCCCATGCACTCAGCAGCCAAAAGACTGTCGGCCATGCCATAATCACTGCCCGGGACACCCCTTTACTTCTTTCGACTAGTTGAACCCCGCCATTCACATCAGAACAAATCTTAAACGATTTAGTTTCCAAGTAAAAGAATCCCAAATACCCCATCTACTCTACTACGAGAAAATAATCAGCGGAATACCAAGAATACGTTTCAAAAAAATCCAATCTCACGCGCCGCCCCACTGGGGAGATGCAAAGAGAGAGAACCTTCCATCGAGTCTTCTGCCGCGTTTCTCCCATTTAGGATTTTTTGTTAGAACAATAATCTAAATTTGCTTGGGTAGTTGTTTACATGGTCTGAATTTTTTCTATGGCTTCATTTTATGGAATAACTTTTGTTTAGTTTCATCTTGGTCGCTTTTTATTGGATTTTTGTTAAGTATCCATGAACTTGTCCTTTTTTTAGTTAATTATTGATCATTTTTTTTAGGTATGTACGCATTTGCTCCTTCAGATATTTGTCTTCTTCGAGATTTTTTATACCCCTTGGTTCGTCATGAACGAAATTTGTTTCCTCATCCATTTGTTCACCAATTACACAGTCGAAGCGAATTGCCGCTTGATATAGATGAGGTCAGAAGGAGATTCCAAATTTTGGACCGTCGTTTCTGTGACAAGTACTACTTTGTGATGCCAGAAGGGCCTCCAACTGGTGAAAATAATGCCATAGAGATTGGAGGAACTAAAATGTTTTGGAAAAATTTTCAGGAAACGTGGACTATCTTTAAACGTGGATTTGAATATGGGGATTTTACTGTGTATAGATACATACTTGGAGAAAGGGAGACCGATTGGTATATGGTTATATATCACGCAAATCTTTTGAGCGTACGAACATATGGCCCAGTTGAATTGGGATTGAATCAAGTTGAGGTATAAATTGTTGACTGAATTATTAATAAATAAGATAATTGTCATTATAGGTATATTTGTAATTACATTTCTTTTTTTTTTTTTTTTTGTTATAGTCTTTTTGGGTAGCTATCAAGATTTTTTCAAATGATGCATCTATGTCGGTTTTCAATCCTGTGTCACTCCCTGGACCAGCACCACCAGGTATTGAGTCACCACCACCACCACTACCACCGTTGTCACCAACAGCATCAACAGGCAATAAGCGCAACTGTCACCACCCACCAGCACCATCAGGTAATAGACGCAATAAGCGCAACTGCTACTGTCCACGAGCATAATCAAGCAACAAGGCACCACTATTTTCAGTTCATTATTGTTAATTTTGTATACAAGAAAGGCTTTGTGCATAGAGTTGCTTTTAAGTGCGAACTTTTACTGGGATTGATTCTCGTGCAGTAGTTTTTGTTAGATTATAAAAACAAAGATGTTCAATTTGCACCTAGTTTTTGTTTAGTTGCTAGATGTTGGGATTGTTTTTTGTTTTTGTTTTCGGTTAATTATTGTTAATTTTGTAGGCAAGGCTTTCTATGCCTAGAGATGTTTATAAGTTTGAATAGTTTTGTCCATTTAGAACCATAATCTTAATTTGCAATATATGCTAGGGTAGCTATATATTTGGTCCAGATTTTTTCTTGGGCTGAATTTTATGAGTAATTTTTGTTTAATATTATCTCAGTTGCCTATCATTTAATTTTTGTTTAATGATATTCATGAACTTGTCTTATTCTTGGTTAATTATTGTTAATTGTTTAGGTATTTACACTTTTGTGGCTTCAGATATTTGCCTTCTCCCATATTTTGTATACCCCTTGGTTCGGCATGAATCAAATTTATTCTCGCCCATTTGTTCACCAATTACATGATCAATGTCACACCCATTTATTAGCTTTTTCACAAGCACTAACCCTGTTTTTGAAAATGATTTACTGGGTGTCCTTGATCCGATCATCTCTGGTAGCGATAATTCCTTGCTTTGGTTCCATTCCTGAAGAACTCGAGATATTCCAAGCTATCCATGTTAGGCCCCAATAATCCCCTGGCCTTGATGGCATGAATGGTTTATTTTATAAGACCTACTGGTTGGTGGTGAAGAAGAATGCCATCCACTTTGTCCAAGCTTTTTTTTTAGAGATGGTTACCTTCTTAAGGAGATGATATACTTGTCATTCCCAAAATTCCCAACCCTTCGAGACTTACCCAGTATACACCTATAGGCCTCACAAACTTCAATTACAAAATCATCTCCAACATCCTTGCAAATAGACTAAAACCTCTCCTGCATAAGATACTCTGTCCAACTCAATCAACTTCATGATAATGCTATTTTGGCCCCAAGAGATTTTCCACACTTCGAAGCAGAAAAATGGTTGAGGATGGCTGCTGGCAGAAAAATTGGTGGATTGCTGAAGGTCTAAATATGTGAAGAGTGAACCCTTTCTTGAAGCCCCTCTTACTTGGTTATGGAAAGGAATTTTGAAGTAAAGATTTTGTGGAAAAGGGTGCTTGTAGGGCTATCTCTTCAGGTCATAATCCCTTAGGTTCCAACCCCTAATCCGGCCCTGATTTACCCTCCGAATATGGTGATTTCTGGACCTTATCATTCTTGCCTCTAGAAGTTGGAATATCACTCTTCACCGTTTGTTTGATAAATCCACTGTGCAGCAGATTTTGAACCTCAATATTGCATAAAGTCCAAGCCTTTGATTGGTAAAAATGACTTATTACCGCTAGTCTTTGGAGCCTTAAACTCCAACACCGGCCGAAACATTTGTTATGGGAAATTGTGTGGAACATCTTGCCCACTGATTTTCTTTACGGCTGTAATAAATTTTGTTTTATACTGTTTTTTGTTTTTTTTTTTTTAAATATGAAAAAATATTGAGAACAAACGAGATTTGGTTTTGAGTGGAGGTGGTAGTGGATTGTGGGACAAATTGTAATAACTTGTTGGATTTTATTGTAAATTCAATAAATGATTTTTTGTAAATGAATAGTTGTGTTACGTATAAAATTTTTGATTTTGATAAGTTATGCTCTCACCTATCGTGCGACCAACTGCGATATATTATTGAAATTTATCGTTAATTCAATAAAGGGTTTCGGCATATTTAATACATGATGTATTTTTGCCCTCATTGCAACTTAGTATCAAACATGTATCAAACATATATTTTTGCCCTCATTGTATCAAACATGTACTTAATGAAAACTATAAAAGAAAAAAAAAATAGTAAGAATAAAGCTTGAATTCTGATTATCAAAATATTAATAGAAAATTAGTAGAAAACTCTGATATTGTTGATGTGATACTTATTATATTTCAATACAAATAAAACCCATAAAGTTCAAATCATTTCAGAAAAATACGAAGTAAAATAAACAAAATCTTCTCTCTTCTTTTTCATACAAAATAAAGCATATATTTCACTTAATATTTAATGCAATAAAATAAATCTATGTCAACACTTTAAAAAAAAAAAAAAATGCTAGAAAATTCGAGTAAATCATAAAAAAAATAAAAAAAATTCCCAATGAAATATTCAAATGAATTAAAAACATAAAATCTTATTAGTGTGATACTTATTATATAATGTTTTCCCCCTTCATTGATTGATCAATTGGTTTAGGAGGAAGTTTGGGAAGTAGCAGCACAACTTCTTGGCCTTGCTCTGGGCAAACTGATCCTGGTACATTATGTCATTCCAAGATGATGTTCATATATTCTCTTGATAGTGATGTCAATTAGGAACAAAAACAAAAAAAACCTTATGCTATTTTCATCAGTCTCGTTTGCACAAAACTTTTTTTCCGATGTACATCTGAAAAATTATTACTCATTAATTTAAGCATTTTCTACATCTTAAGCCAATAAATTTAAATTGAAATACTATATTAATAATTATAACTCCGATGTCCTTAAGGAGTAGCTCAATCGGCTGTGAATCATGCCTCATAGAGCGGAGGTTACTAGTTCGAATCCCCCTTCTCTTTGTGTTGACATGTTAAAAAAAAAATATATATATTATAACACGTAACGTCTATTCGTTATGAAATTCACCACGAGTGATTTAAACTAGTCGACCAAGTCAACAATTGACTAAAGAAAGCCCGGCTTTGGGGAAGTTAAGATTGCAATGTGGGCAGGATATTTCTTAAGATTCCACGACCAGCGGTTAAGACCATGGCCGTGTTCCAACTATAACCATCCACAAGTATATTGATCCTACGGTCCATCTTAGAAGATATGGTGACAGGCGGTATAAATATTTTATAACTTTACATTTTATTACAAATTAGCTCATAACCCGCGCGTTTGCGCAGGATTCTTTATTATAATTTAATTAAAAAATTTAAAAGTATTATAATTGTACTTTTCATAAGTATTATTAAATTTACTTTTCATAATTGAATGAGAAAAACTTGAATTTTGCTTAATTAAAACATGAATATAATAAAATTAGCTAGAATCTCTAATATTGTTGGTGTAAAACCAATTAGATTTCAACACAAAATAATACTTATAATTATGAACATTTGAAAAAGTACTCTGGTTCTCAAATGTTTTTTTAATAGTTAAGGGACAAATGTAAATTTATTAGATGAGCTTGTATGAATTAGCTACAAACCACTTTGTAGCAAATTTCTGTCCGTAAAAAAAAAAAAAAAAACTATGTCCATGATTCTTTGTTATAGTTTAATTTCAATATTTAAACACATCTCTACCTAACTTAAAATTATAGGTTGTAAAAAAAAATATCACGCCCCTTGAAATAAAAAGGCATACTAAGGCTTCGTTTGGTAACAGCCTTGGCCCAGACACTGTTTTGGGTCTGACCCATTGACCGATTTTCCTTTCAACATTTGTCATATTTTTTACCATATTACCCCTTTCTCTGACATTTTTTCATAGAAATTAAATCCCACCCTTTTTGTTTGCCCACCACCACCCCCGACACGTGTCCCCCACACCCACCATCGAAACACCACTACTATTAGGCACCGTCGATGGCGCCGTTGACTACAAAGGCCGTCCGGTCCTCCGATACACCTCCGACGGCTGGATATCTCCATCCTTCATCATAGGTAACACTCGCACCGAATCTAACTCACAAGCAAAGGAGGGAATTTTTTTGAGTTTGACTATCAGGCACGAGTAAATTAGGTGTGGAAGTCGCGGAGAGGTTTTCTTACTATGGGATCAGCTGCAACTTCATAACGCACCTCACTGGGCCGCTGGGACAGTCCACAGCCATGGCCGCCGAGAACATGAATGTGTGGTCAGGAACGGCGTCGTTGCTTCCGCTTTTGGGTGCATTCGTGGCTGATTCTTTTTTGGGCCGCTACTGCACTACTGTCATTGCTTCTCTTATCTACATCCCGGTTCACCTCTCTCTCTCACACGTTGCTGCTACACAGAAAAATTGAAAATTCCTCTGCTAATCTATCTTTGAATTGAAAAACAGGGACTATTCTTGGTGACTCTGTTGGCTATGCTTCCATCTCTAAGCACTTCTTCTGACTACTTAGACACCAAAATCGTACTGGGTTCTTCAAATCAGGTCCAAGAAATCCTATTCTTTGTATCTCTGTATATAGTTGCTGTTGGGCAGGGCGGACACAAGCCTTGTGTTCAGGCTTTTGGGGCGGATCAGTTTGATAGGTAGGATCCAGACGAGTGCAGATCCAAAAGCTCATTCTTCAATTGGTGGAACTTTGGTGTTGTTGCGGGCGGCACAGTAACAATAATGATGATGAGCTATATACATGGAGGAGAAGACACGGAGATGGAGGAAATGAGGGAGCAGCGCAAATTTTTTTGAAAAACAAATGAAGGGTAATAGTATAATTTCACATCAGGGGAATGACTTAAACAATATCTAAGCTGAGCCATACCTTTTGCCAAACACCCCCTAAATGTTATACACCAATATATTACTCGACATAATGACACGCAATCATACACAGAACATTGCATAAATGTATAAGTTGCATAAACTTTTACTTTCATGAGGCCAATAACTTTAATTAGTTTAATCCATCTAAATTAAAACATGTTAAAATATTTGTCCAATATGTATAGTTTAAAATGAAAAATATAAAGAAAAAAAAATAGCAAAAAGAATTAATGACAAAAATTTCCTTCGAACGAGTACGTAGGAAATACCCTTCAATCTATTTAAAATAGGGATCCGGCTTATATGCTGTTATTAAAATAACAACACGTATGCTGTAATTGAATCAACAGTCAAGGTTGAATTTTAAAGTTGACTTACTTTTATAAGCATTTAATAAGAGAGAGAAAATGAAAAAGAGATTTTAAAAAATTTAATCTTGACCATTGATTCAACTACATCATACATGCTGTTATTTTAATAACAGCATGTAAGCTAAACCCTTAAAATAGTATCATGTGTTTATAAACATTTAAAAGAGACATTAAATTTAGGGAATGATGGAACTGATTGACTTTCCAATGCCCAGATGGAAAGAAACGAAAATTATGGCATGGTGCATGGGGGTCAACGTGGGAGTCATAAAGGGAGAGATTTTTTTCCTAAACAAAGCAATGCTGGAATTTATAATAAGAGTGATGGGCGGAATGGTGAGCATGAAAGGAGAGATGGTTCGCAAGAATTTAATGCAGCCAAATCTTCTTCAAAAGGAAAGGCAGATGGGGGGAGTTTTAATGGGGAGCGTGAGGTGGCAGTGGAGTGTTCAAGAGGGTCAAAAAAACGGAAGGGAATAGCTGAGAATGAAGGACAAGCTGGTCTTTCTCCTAGTCCTATGTCACGTGCAGATTCTCATTCAACATACATGGGACCTATTTTGGCCGATGTGGAAAAAACCATGCAAGCGGAGAGGGGTACGAAGGAGGTGAGTGTAAAGAGGAAATTTAGAGATGAGGAAGATATCCCTGAGAGAAGTTTGTCACCTCCCAAGCAAGGAAAATGGAAGTAGAAGGAAATTTGGGGTGTGGTTCAAAGCCTTGGTTTTGAATTTCGCGGACAGAAATTGGCTTCAATGACAGAAAATCTTAACGGTTCGGGGAGGGTGGAAGCTGCAGAGCAGCTCCGCTGACCGCAATGATGATTATTAGTTGGAACTGTTGGGGGCTTGGGAACCTCCGAATAGTTCGCGACCTTTGCCCAATGGTGAAGGAGAAGTGCCCATTGATGGTTTTCCTCATGGAGACCAAAATGCGAAAAGAAAAAATGGAGATGGTAAGATATAAATTGGGGTTTCCAAGTATGTTTGTAGTTGATAGTGTGGGGAAAAGTGGGGGTATGGCCTTGTTTTGGGGTGAAGAGATTAGGGTGGATATTCAAAACTTTAGCCAAAGACACATCAATGGCATTATCAAAACTACATATTCTGATGTTCCTTTGAAATTTACGGGTTTTTATGGACATCCGGATGTAGCTAAACGTCATGAGGCCTGGGAATTACTTAAGGTGTTGGGTAACCTATCTCCGGCTCCATGGCTTTGTATAGGAGATTTTAACGAAATCGTCTCCTTATCAGAAAAATGGGGCGGCAATGGGAGGTCTAGTCACCAAATGAAGAAATTCCAATCTGTTTTGCATGATTGTGACCTGTCTGACCTTGGATATCGCGGCCCTAAATATACATGGAGTAATGGTCGGAAAGGGCAAGATTATACGAAGGAGAGATTAGATAGAGGGGTAGCAAATTCGACTGGGTGCAATTTATTTCCAGCTGCTGAGGTATTGGTGGATTCCACGGTTAATTCGGACCATGCAGTGTTAATGCTCTTTTTAATTGGACAGAAAAATGGCTGAACGGGAGGCAGGAAATTCAGGTATGAAACGTCATGGGCTCTTGACAGGGGTTATATTGATTGTATCGAGCAGACATGGCACATGCCTTTGCGTGGGTGCACTGGTTGGGAGAGCATTAACATTAAATTATCAAGATGTAAACGTGCATCCTGGAAATGGCAGCAAGCAGGCCGAGGATCTCTACAGACTTCTATTCAGCAACTTTCCAAAAAATTAAATGAGTTGTATGGAGAGGAGGACGTGGCAGCAGTTGGGGAAGCCAAAACAGTGCAGCAGGAGCTAAACAATTTGTTGACCCAAGAAGATTTAAGGTGGAGACAGCGTGCTAAGGCCGAGTGGTTGAAGAATGGTGACCGGAATACCAAGTTTTACCATGCTTGTGCAAACCACTGGAAAAAATCCAATCAGATTTTTTCAATTAAAGATGAGGAAGGTGTCTTATGGGAGTCTCCAGAGGAGGTTGGGCAGGCCTTTGTTGACTATTTTTCGGGTTTGTTTTCAGCTGGTCTTGCAGGAAATTTGGAGCCATGTTTGCAGCAATTTGAAGGACGAGTTTCGCTCTCAATGAATGACGAGTTGCTGAAGCTGTTTCTTAGAGAGGAGGTTGAACAAGCATTGTACCAAATGGCACCGCTTAAAGCACCGGGTCCGGATGATTTTTCTGCGGGGTTCTTCCAAACTCATTGGGAAACGACGGGTGATGAGGTTTGTCGGGCTGTTCTTGATACTCTTAATTCTGGAATTATGCCATCTTTTTTAAATATGACGCATATTGCATTAATTCCTAAGGTGAAGAATCCAACATGTGTTACTGAGTTTAGACCTATTACTTTGTGTAATGTTTTATACAAACTAATCTCGAAGGTTCTTGCTAATAGACTGAAGAAGATTTTATCACATATTATTTCACCCACTCAAAGTGCGTTTATTCCGGGGAGGCTTATAACTGATAATATTTTAGCTACTTATGAAGCTCTTCATACCATGCATTCTAGGATGAATGGTAAGAAAAGTTTTATGGCAGTTAAATTGGATACAAGTAAGGCGTATGATCGGGTGGAGTGGTATTTTTTGGAGGAAACAATGAAGAGGATGGGGTTTGATGTAAGGTGGATTAAGTTAATTATGATGTGTGTGACGTCTGTCCAATATGCAGTGGTGGTGAATGGTACTCCATGTGGCCATATATATCCGACGAGGGGTTGGCGGCAAGGGGATCCTATTTCTCCTTACCTATTCCTTATTTGTGCAAAGGTGTTGAGCTCTATGTTATCACGGGCTAATCGAGATGGTTCCTTAACGGGGGTCCCTACTTCAAGACAGGGTCCTCGTATAAGCCATTTATTTTTTGCAGATGACAGTTTATTATTTTGTAGGACTAGCATCTTACAATGGGAGCATTTGTCGAGTCTTTTAAAAAAATATGAAGAAGCATCGGGACAACGCCTAAATTGCAATAAGACGGCTATTTTCTTTAGCGAGAATACTTCTGTGGTGGACAAAGGGAGGATTCTTGAGGCGGCCGAAATACCTTCCATACAATGTTATGATACTTATTTGGGACTACCAGCTTTGGTTGGAAAATCTCGCACAACTGCTTTTAGGGGGATTATTGATCGGGTTTGGAAGAGATTGCAAGACTGGAAGATAAAATTTTTGTCACAAGCTGGGAAGGAAATCCTGTTGAAAGCGGTGATCCAAGCAATCCCAACTTATTGTATGAGTGTCTTTCTCCTTCCGAAGACTCTATGTTCGGAAATTAATTCACTTATGCAAAAATTCTGGTGGAATAAACCCAATAAGGAGTCCGGGGTGCATTGGATGAGTTGGAATCGTTTGGGGATAGCAAAAAATTTGGGTGGAATGGGATATAGAGACTTCCAGAGCTTTAATAAAGCGCTTCTAGCCAAGCAGAGTTGGAGACTTTGGCAAAACTCGGACAGCTTTCTTTCAAAAATCGTGGAAGGTAAATATTATCCAAATGGCAATATCCTTGAGGCTTCTCTTGGTTCACGACCTTCGTACGCTTGGCGGAGTATCTTAGCTCGTGTGACTTACTAAAAGCCGGGTTAATATGGAGGGTGGGCGACGGGAAAAAAATCAGAATTTGGAAGGATAAATGGATTCCTAGGCCGTCTACGTATATGGTGCAATCCCGGCCATCTTTGTTACAGCACGATGCTACTGTTAGTGAAATCATCGACGATGATACTCGGTGGTGGGACTATACCTTGCTGGAACACCTTTTTACTAAGGACAAGATTGATCTTATTCAGTCGGTGCCGGTTGGTTTATCTAATAGAGCAGACCGGTGTATATGGCGAGGCACAAAAAATGGAATTTTTTTTGTTAAAAGTGCCTATCATTTGCAGCTGGAAATGGACCCTCAGAAGGGTGCTTCATGCTCACTACAGGTGGGACGTAGTACAGTGTGGAGCAAGTTATGGGCGCAAAAAATTCCAAATGTCGAAAAGAATTTTTTATGGAGGGCATGTCATGAAATTTTGCCTACTCAAAGCAACTTACACAAGCGGAAAATTGTTGAGGACCCTTTGTGTCCATTATGTGGGAATGCTCCAGAAACGGCTTTGCATATATTATGGGAGTGTCCTTCAGCTATGGATGCTTGGAGTATGGGGTGCCAGAAACTGCAGAAGAAAAGTTCTACAGGTGTCTTATCTTTTCTCCAATTGGTTGAGGATATTTTTATTCTTTGTGCAGAAGCTGAAATTAAGCAATTTATAGGCCTGGCTCGTCGTTTGTGGCTTCGACAAAATGACGAGGTGCATGGTGGCACTATGACCCATCCCACGTTACTGGTTCAACGAACAAAGGTGGCTATAGAAGACTTTAATGCAGCTATCGGGTTGGGAGCAGGGGCGCATGACACACGCACTAAAGGTATTATGGTGAAATGGCAAAATCCACGACTGGGCTGGAAAAAAGTAAATTGGGATGCTTCTTTGGCATCTGGAAAAGGCTGGATGGGTTTTGGTGTTTTGGTGCGGGATGAGCAGGGGATAGTCATCGCAGCTTTGAGTAGAACCTGTGTGGGCAGTTTGGATTCGCTAAAGGCGGAGGCACGGGCAGCTCTTGTGGCGGTCCAATTTTGCAAAAATTTGGGACTTGATCGCCTTCATTTTGAGGGGGATGCACAGGGGGGTAATAAAGGCCATTAATTCTTCAAACCCAGATTGGAGCAGCATGGGGATGATGGTGGATGATATCAAACAAGAATTATAGTCCATTCAACAATGGTAAATGTCTTTTGTTCGCAGGGAGGGTAATCAGAGAGCACATATTTGATCAAAAATATCAACTCATAATTTTATGGATAAGTTGTGGCTACATGAGCCACCTGCATGTATTTCTGATCTTTTACAGATGGAGCAATATGCTCTAGCTGGATTGAATTAATCAATGAGAAGGCAGTCTTTTCTTCAAAAAAAAAAAAAAAAAAATGCGTTGGATGATATTTTTTCTAGACTAAATTTTAAGGAAATTTATGTCCTATAAAAAAAATACCATATATAATTTTTTTTAAAAAAAAAAATTAAAAAGTAAAAGTAAAAGAAAAAAAGAAGTGGTTCAATTAATTCTAACCAAAGTGGTGGATTTGGTATCTCTTTCCACTTTCCAACATTAACGTCTCTCTCTCTTTCTCTCTCTCCATCGGTAACAAAATCAAAACTTATTAGCCTAAAAATTCGACTAAGCGGTAATTCTTCTTCTTCCTTTTTTTTTCTTTTTTTTACTCTCATACCAACAGTATTATAGATTTTTGCTAATTTTCTATTAATTCTTTGATGATCAGAATCTAAGTTTTATTCTTCTTCTTATTATTATTATTTTTTGTCTCTTATACTTCTTTTCATTTTAAACTACTCCACAATTATGACATGTTTTAATTTATATGGGTTAAACTAAAATTAAGAGTTTTATGTTTTAATTCATTTGAATGCTTTATGAGATTTTTTGTTTGTTTGTATGATTTACTCGGATTTTCAAATATTTTTTTAAAGTATTTTTTATGCTTTTGAAAGCAAAAGAAGGCAAAACTTTATTTGATTAATATACAAAAAAGGAACTTTGAAACAACTAAGAGATAATATGATGTGGGAAGATTATTTGATTGCATTATTGACTAAAATATTTATTATTATTTTGCTATGTACTTTTTTTTAAGACTCGGAATTATATGGGCTTATAATTTGTATTAAATATAATAGATATAACGCTAATAATATTAAAGATTTTTACTAACTTTCTATTAATACTTTGATAATCACAATCCAAGTTATAAGGACAGAAATTTTTTCCAAACCAGTTTGGAGGATATCCTCTGCTACAAGTCTAGTAATATAGGTATTTTAGGATTAAAATACTTGGAGATAATAAGTTATCTTTATAGAATTATATTTATAATTTAAATATTAGAGATTATATATTATCATTAAAGATAATATATTATCATTAGAAGTAGTTTATTTCTATTAATCTTTTATATCTATTATGTTTTGTAATTCTCTATTAAAAGATACCAAGTTTATTAATGAAATTAAGCAAAGATTAATAATTTTCAGATTTGAGTTGACTCCTTGAACTACCCTTATTTATCTGTTATGGTGTTTGAGAAATTAAGCCCGTAACATCCTCTAACCTATTAATGACATTAAAAATTTAATGTGTTTTTTAAATGTTTATAGACACTTGACAATATTTTAAATAAGTTTTGTGGGGAAAGATGAAAATTCCATGGCTGAGTTGGAAAAAATTGGGTATGTCAAAAGCCCGAGGGGGTTTGGGCTTTCAAGATTTTTTATGCTTCAACAATGCCCTTCTCGCTGTTGAAATATATATAGAATATAAAATACTAAAATATAAAAGAGAAAGAAAAGAGAGCTGAAGCGGAGAGAGACATATGGGCTACATCTTGTATATTCACTGTCTCCATCAATATTACATAACTCTCTATTTATAGAGAGACAATGAGTAGTGACCAAGAAAGCCAAATTAAACCTTAAAATAGATAAGGAAAGAAATAAATCCTACATTACAAATTAAATAACGGAAATATAAAATATTCCAATAAAGGAAATAATATATTCTAACATCCCCTCTCAAACTCAAGGTGTAAGCTTGAGTTTGGAAAAGAGAATAAATTGAAGGCCTCTGAAGTCGATGGTTGGATCAAGACAATGCCGGCGAGAAAGGCTGAAAGTGACGGCAGGAGAAATACCGGAGAACAGAGACAAGCTGCTAAAAGAATCCGGTTAAAGGCCAAGCCGCAACTGACAATGACGGTCGAAGAACGAAAACTAGTCATTAAATCCCTTGAAGGGCCAAACCACATTGTGCCAGGGTTCGCCAATAACAAAGACGAGAAAGGCTGAAAGTGACGGCTGGAGAAATACCGGAGAACGGAGACAAGCCACTAAAAGAATCCAGTGAAGAACCAAGCCGCAACTGACAATGAGGCTGGAGAACGAAAACTAGCCGTTAAAATTCCCATGAAGGGTCAAAACCGCATTGTGCCAAGATTCGCCAATGAATAAAGCCGTGGATCACAACAAAATTAAGAGATCATCAAAAGAGAATGCTATAAAACACCATAGAAACGTCATAAGACTTTTATTGAAAGCCACAGAAACAGAAACGTGGCTCTGATACCATGTTGAAATATATATATAGAATATAAAATACTAAAATATAAAAGAGAAAGCAAAGAGAGCGGAAGCGGAGAGAGACATATGGGCTACATCTTGTATATTCACTGTCTCTATCAATATTACATAACTCTCTATTTATAGAGAGACAATGAGTAGTGACCAAGAAAGCCAAATTAAACCTTAAAATACATAAGGAAAGAAATAAATCCTACATTACAAATTAAATAACGGAAATATAAAATATTCCAATAAAGGAAATAATATATTCTAACACTCGCGAAACAATGTTGGCGATTATGGCACATGCCGGACTGCTTGGTAGCCACCATTTTGAGGGCAAAGTACTATGCAAATAGATCAATTCTTGATGCCAAATTGGGTTCTAAACCCTCTTTCGCATGGCGGAGTATTTTGGGCGCGTGTGACCTCCTTAAGGAGGGCTTGTATAAGTGGATTGGCAATGGAGAGTCTACATGGATTTGGGGTGATAAATAGATCCACATCCCGTCAACCTTCTCTATTCAAAGCCCACCACATGTACTGGATGAAAATACGATGGTAAGTGCACTTATAGATAAAGACACTCATGGATGGAATACGGGTCTCCTGAAGGTTCTCTTCAATTCGGCTGAAGTTGAGGCTATATTGTCGGTCCCGTTGAGCAGCACCAATCGACCTAATGGGTGATCTAGCGGGGGAGTGTCAATGGATTGTTTATAGTAAAATCAGCATATCATTTGGCCAAGGAGATGGAGCTTCTTCGGCAGGCCAGTAGCTCCAATGGAGGGGAATCGGGTGAGTTATGGAGATCAATCTGGAAGGTGTAGGGTCTGAATGCGAAGAAACACTTCTTATGGAAAGCCTGTAAGGAGATTCTCCCTACCAAGGTCAATCTGAGACAGGGGCGTGTTCTTCATGAGGACTTGTGCCTGATATGCTGACTACACGAAGAAACTGGATATCACATCTTATGGGACTATCCTTCAGCACGGGACGTATGAGGCGCCAGTTTGAAAAAGTTTCAAAAACTGGTCCCGGATGGTCCAACATTCAGGCAGGTGGCAGAACTGATGATTCAGACGTGCATTGGGCCTCTTTGCTAGAATTGCATGACGAGTTTGGTTGCGGCGAAATGAGTTTATGCATGATGGCAAATTTACCCATCCCAGCGCCCTGGTAAAGTAAGCTATGGAGGCCCACACTGAATACAGGTAGCTAATTCCCAAAATAAAATTCCTAACCGAGTTGTGGCAGAGGTGACCAAATGGACTGCTCCTCTAGAGGGGTTTGCTAAAATAAATTGGGACATGGCAATTTGTTCCAAGCGAGGAGTGGTGGGTATGGGGGCTGTGGTTCGTAATATCAAGGGGAAGGTTTTGGGTGTTCGAAGTATGATACAACTGGGTAGACTATTCCCTCTAGCAGCAGAGGCGTGGGCAGGAGGACAAGCTTTACTTTTTGGGAAGGACTTGAGGTTGCAGAACATCATCTTGGAAGGGGACTCTAAGCTTGTGGTGGACACCATTAATGGTGGAGGCGTTAGTTGGAGTGGTTTTGGCCACTTGATCAACGACATGCACATCCTGTTATAGCTTTTCTCCAGTTGGAAGGTTATGGCAATTTGTAGATCTACGAATTATGCGGCCCATGGGGTTGCACGACTGGCTATTTGGGAGAACGTAGCTAGGACTTGGCAATTTGAGTATCCTGATTGTATTCATACGATTATCCTAGGGGAGATTCCCTCCTCTGATAATGTTTAAGCAATAAAGGTCCTATTATTCTTAAAAAAAAAAAAAAAAAAATAGGGTTTGAGGATATTTCCTCCAGACTAATTTGGAGGAAATTTATTTCTGATATATAATCAATATATATATATATATATATATTCAATTTTGTTGTCTTGTCCTTAACAAATATTTTGAATTATATCTAGATTGTTTAGATCCACATCTTCTATGAGCTTTAGATCTAGTTTACCTTCTCTACTTGATATAGTTAATGAAGAAGAATATAACATTCCCGAAGCAAATACAGATTCACATGATTGGAACATACCCAAGGTCCCAACCAAAGAAATTTATAAATCAAGTTTTTCACCCTTATCTTTTAGCAGTGATTACAGCGTAAAAACAGTTGAACAAGTTTATGCTTTAAATAAACATCATGATACATATCAATTACTTTCCAAAGAAGTAATTAAAAAACTTAGAGAAAAGAAAATGAATTTCCTTCATGTAGGATTAATCCAAGTTGCAGTAAAACCCCTAGTTTGTCTAGGAATTAATGCCTCTGTACTTTTGTGCTTAAGAGATGCAAAACATAAAGATTACAACACTAGCATGTTAGGAGTCGTTGAATCTAGTCTACATAAAGGACCAATTCATTTCGATTGTTTTCCTGACTTCAGTTTAAGCCTAAGTGATCCACAAATTTTAAAAGCTTTAACTTTGAACATAAAAACAGTAGGTTATGATATGTTAGAAGGAAGCCAACCTTTAGCATTTATTTACAGATTTTATTATAAATCAATGAAAACAAATCCTAATATGTATGCTCTTGTTAAAAGTCCCAAAGATAAAACTTTACTTATATAGACACATTCTTGTGATGCAAATGTTAGAGTACCAAAATCAGTAGTTTGGTCTGAAGTAGAACTTCCATCAGAATGGTTATTAGAAAATGAAAACATTCCAACAAAAATACAGCATTTGATCTACATTGTTTACAACAATACTTAGATGGTACGGTTAGGTTAAGCTTTGATAGACCAAGAATCAGCAAACCACCCTTCATGATAAAAGATACAGCTTTCTAGGATACACGAACAAGCCATAGAAATCCACAAGATACAAGCCGTAGAAATTCTGCCTCTTCCTCCGTTAATCTTGAACCTTTAAGAAGAGATAAAAATTTAAAATTAAAAAATATAAAAGTAGAATCTGTAATAAGCTCCCCATGCTATGCAGCTAATCAAGAAAATTGTGAAGAAGAAGGACCAAATTCCCCAACACAAACAGATATAGAAGAACCTCCTTTACACCCACAATTAATGACTATAAGTAAACCATTTACTTTAGACCTCCAACCCTTAATAAAAAACTATAATTCTACCAAGAATACAGAAAAAAGAGAAAAATATAAGTTAAAATATACAAAAGAACAAACGATAAAAATCTTTGCAGAATGGGAAAAATTTATGAATGAACATAAGTTACATATAAAATTCTTTGACTTTATAAAAATTTATGAAAATCAAAAATTAAACATGATAACCCAGTGGGAAAAAGAAGATAAGACAATAATAGAAGCAAGTCACCCTCCAAAAGAACCAATCTTTGTAAACTTTAAAGGATCAAAAATTTTAGCCTCCCCTTTTAAAACTTCCAAAGATGACGAAAACATAAAAAAGCTAATGGAACAAAATAATTACACAAACCAAAGCCTCATAACCATAGGAAAACAACTAGACCGAATAGAAAACAGAATTACACCTCCAACCAAAACGCAAACTGAAAAGAAAAAACCCCATTATGAACAACCCCTCTTAAAAATTTCACAACCCAAAATGTTATACTTAAAAGACAAAGAAGAAACCTGTCTTGAAAAGGTCAACAATATGCTAAAACAACTTGAAAATGTCAAGTATGACGCCCTAAAAACCCTTGAAAATGTTAAAACTGAAGCCTCTCCCTCTAAAACTGTCCAAGTCATCAGAAAAGATAAACAAATAATTACATACGAAACAACAAGTGAAACACAAAGCTCAGAATCTGAACAAACTACAGATCAAGAAATACAACAAATTGAGCAACAATTCAATGAATTCCAAATCAATAGAATGATTAGACCAACGCCTAACGCCCTCACTTGGTACACTAGACCTACACCACCAGATATTCAATATGAAGAACGAAATGTTTTTAACCAATTCTCAGTCTCTACTGACAAGATTTATGAATGGAATATTGATGGTTTATCTGAACAAGAAATTTTAAACAAATTACAGCACATGTCAATGGTTACTAATAATTATCTTACAAATTCAGAAAAAACTAATCCAGAAATTGTAGACGTTTTAACATCAGGATTTACGGGAACATTAAAAGCTTGGTGGGAAAAATATTTAACTGAAGCAGATCGTACTGACATAAAATATGCAGTTCAAAAAGACAAAGAAGGAATCCCAATTTATGATGAAGCACACAACAGAGGAATCCTAGATGGAATTAATGTTTTAATTTACACCATAATGAAACACTTTACAGGAATCCTAGTAATGTTACATCCAGAATTCATGACCAACTAAGTAACCTTAGGTGTCCAACCTTAAGTGATTTTAGATGGTATAAAGATGTTTTTATATCAAGAGTAATGTTAAGAGATGACTGTAAAAATGCTTTCTGGAAAGAAAAATTTATCAATGGTTTACCCCATCTATTTGCCCATAAAATCCGTGAAGAATTAAGCAATAAAACTGAAATTATAGAATATGATAAACTTACCTACGGAGACATCATAAGTACAATAAGTAAAATAGGATTAAAAATGTGTATATATATGAAGATAAATAAAAACTTGAACAAAGAAAAAGAGAAGCAAAATATGAAATGGGAAATTTTTGTGAACAATATGGCTTACCTCCTATACCACCCTCTAGAAAAAAACATAAGGATAAATAAGCAAAAACTAGAAAGCCCTACAAAAAAGGTTATAGAAACAACAAAAACTTTGAACCAAATCAATATTACAAGAAAAATAAAACAGCGAGAAAATATTACAAAAACCCAAAAAACACAAAATATGACAAAAAGAAAGTAAAATGCTTCAAATGTGGAAAAACAGGCCATTACCAAAAATGAGTGCAAAGTAAAAGATAAAATCAATCAATTAAAAAATTTCCAACGAAGAAAAAGAAGATTTGTATAAAATCTTAGAACTCAGAAATTCAGATTCTAGCAACAATGAAGATGAAATCTTTAACACTTCAACAGATTATGAATCAAGTCAAAATTATAGTAATTCAGAGGTAGAAATAGGCTGTAAAGATTCATGTTGTAAAACAAAATTTAAGATAAACGTCTTAACTAAACATGAAGAAATGTTAATCGATTTAATAGAAGGAATAGAAGACCCAGAAACTAAAGCCAACTACCTTAAAAAATTCAAGAGTAATTTAATAGAAAATGAAGCAAAAAAAGGACCAACAAAAATTACAGAACCACAAATTAGTATTGATAAAATCCTCAATAGATTTAAATCAAAACAAAGAGAAGTAACACTCCAAGACTTACAGCATGAAGCCAATCAAATCAAAATAGAAATAAAAAATTTAAAAGCCAAAAACAAAGAATTAGAACAAGAAGTAATGATTTTAAAAATTGATAAAAAATTTTCTGAACAAAGTCAATCTGAGAATGAACAAGAATCAGAAGACGAAAAATCTACAAGATCTTCAATAAAGAGTTTAATCTTCAAAGACAATACAGATGAAAAATACTTAAACATAATTGATAGAATCATTTTTCAAAAATGGCATTCTAGAGTAACAATAATTATTAATGGTGAATTCGAATTTGAAATTATAGCTTTGATAGATTCAGATGCAGATTTAAACTGTATTCAGGAAGGAATGATACCTACCAAATACTATTTAAAAATTACAGAACATTTATCATCAGCTAATGGCAGTGAAATGCAGATAGATTACAAGTTGCCTAAAGCACATGTCTGTCAAGGTGATATTTGTTTCAAAACTTCATTTGTCTTAATAAAAAACATGCCTGATTCAAAAGTCATATTAAGAAATTCCTTTTTATGTCTTTTGTATCCCTTTATAGTAGATCACAAAGGAATTACCACAGAAGTTTTAGGAGAGAAAGTAAAATTTAAATTCTTCAAAAGGCCACATATTAAAGATCTCAATATTTTAAAAGAAATTTCAATTTCTAAAACAATTAACATTTTACAGAATAAGAGCAAGCATTTGAACTCCCTAAAAGAAGAAATTAAACATAAAAGAATAGAAGAACAACTATCAAGTCACATTCTTTTACAGAAAATTGAAAAATTCAAAGAGAAAATACAAAATGAAGTTTGTTCTGATCTCCCCAATGCCTTTTTGCATAGGAAAAAACATATTGTAAAACTCCCTTATGTAAAAGATTTCAGCGAAAGAAATATTCCCACTAAAGCTAGACCCATCCAAATGAATCAAGATTTAATGAAACTTTGTAAAATTGAAATTAAAGAATTACTTAACAAGGGAATAATTAGGAAAAGCAAGTCTCCTTGGTCCTGTTGAGCCTTTTATGTACAGAAAAATGCAGAATTAGAAAGAGGAGCTCCAAGATTAGTAATAAATTACTTACCTCTTAATAAAATTTTACAATGGATAAGATATCCAATTCCAAACAAAAAGGACCTGATAAACAGAATAGGTCAAGCCAACGTTTTTTCAAAATTTGATATGAAGAGTGAATTCTGGCAAATCCAAATTCATGAACAAGATAGATATAAAACATCATTTGTTACACCATTTGGCCACTATGAATGGAATGTCATGCCCTTTGGGTTAAAAAATGCCCCAAGTGAATTCCAGAACATCATGAATGAAATCTTTGATCCTATAGGACATTTCTCAATTGTTTATATAGATGATGTCCTCATATTTTCAAAGTCAATTGATGAACACTGGAAACACCTTCATTCGTTTCTCAGTATCATCAAAGTTAGTGGTTTAGTTGTTTCAGCCACAAAAATCAATTTGTTTCAAACAAAAATCAGATTTCTAGGATTCAACATCAGCCAAGGAATGGTTAAACCTATTGATCGGGCCATTCAATTTGCAAACAAATTTCCTGATATCATCCTTGATAAAAATCAGCTCTAGAGGTTCCTAGGATCTTTAAATTATGTTGCTGAATTTTATCAAAATCTTAGAAAACATTGTAAACCATTGTATGATCGTCTTAAAAGCAACCCTCCACCTTGGACAGATCTTCACACTTCAATTGTCCAAGAAGTCAAAAAAATATGTCAAGACTTTGCCCAGTCTTGGCATTCCTGATATAAAAGCTTTAAAAATTGTAGAAACAAACGCCTCCAACATTGGATATGGGGGTATTCTCAAACAGAAAATCTCTCCAGATTCTCCTGAACAAATTGTTTGTTTCCATTCAGGAATCTGGAATTCAGCACAAAGTAATTATAGTACTATTAAAAAAGAGATTTTATCTATAGTATTATGCATCTCAAAGTTTCAAAGTGATTTGTTAAATCAAAAATTTTTACTTCGAGTTGATTGCAAAAGTGCAAAGCATGTTTTAGAAAAAGATGTTCAAAATATAGAAAGTAAACAGATTTTTGCCAGATGGTAATTAATTTTAAGCATATTTGATTTTGATATTGAATACATCAAAGGAGATCAAAATTCTATACCTGATTTCCTCACTCGTGAATTTTTGCAGGGAAAAGATGGATGAAAAGCCACAATCCAGTAAAAACAAAAATAAAACACCTTCCATCAAGTCACAACCAAGTCACCAGATAGTCCTGACCCCAGGAAATGTAAACCCCTATGACACATGTTCACCCATTAACATGTTAAACAAGTTTCAGGTTCTTGGTTCCCCAAGACCTACTTTTTCATCCACTTTAGCATCCCTAAGTCATCCGGACCCTTACCAGTTGGTAGAATGTCCTACAGCAACCGTTATCCCTACCCAACAAAACTCTTCAAAACCCATACAGCAGCAAAAATTCTATACCAACCAGCCCATTACCTATACCAATAGATCTAAGTTTGTCCAAAAAACCTATATAGAGAACCTATTTTTTGTAGAACATGACCAACGTCATCTCAAGAATCCTTTGGATCTTGTAAAGAGTTATTTCCCTCCTAAATGGAATTTCATTCCATTTCACCCATCTAAATCCATCAATTTCTATAGAGACATTTTACTCCAAACAACATCGATTTCCAAAGACTCGGTCCCAGACAAATATGATCTAGAACAGAAAAGAATAATTTTTTATAAAATGTACATCACAAAAATCATTTCAGCAAAAGAATGGGGTCACCCAGCTAATCTCAAAGTCCTGCAGGGTCACCAAGTTCAATACAGCTACTATGATTACATTGAATCATGGTCAAAAGTACTTCTTTATCAGAACAATAATAACAGTCATTCTTGGTACCTTTGTTTTGATAACAACTTCAGCAGCCAGCTCCCTATCTGGTTCAACAGATGGTGGCAAAGTCATGGGATGATTCCCGAGATTTTACCCCTAGAACTTGCAAATGCTTTACAACAGTTCTCTACAGCCTACGGAGTCAATGAAGCCGAAAGTCAATTTCCTTCTTTGCTCCATATGGCAAAGAAATATAAAATCCCATGGCTCTTCAAATGGGATTATGTCATTGATCAAGGAATTTACAGAAGAAACAGATATGTCCGTTGGTGGGACAAATACAACATTCAAAAAATCATTTCATCAATACAGAGAAAATTTCCTTCATTCACCACTCAAAGCCAATTCTTAGCAAATAAATCACATCTACAGACAGAAATTGCAGCAGCTATGGCCCAGGTCCAATGTAAAGAAGACCTCAAGGACCTTTGCAGAAGCCTTCTCCTTAAAGCAGAAGGCATTGAAGAACAAGGAGAACAAAGACCAACTTCGTCCTCCTCTTCGACAAATCAAGTGCAGCCCATTTACCAAGATGCCCAAGCCCCTATGATCTTGGTGAAGATTGAGACTTAGAGAAGCCCAAATACAGCAAACACTGTTCCCAAATACAGCACTATTCATGTCACTGTTTTTGGCGGTCATTACTGTTTGGCGGCCATTACTGTTCATGTACTGTTCATGTCGGCAATTATTGTTCATAAGCACTATTTACCCGACAGATCACTGTTCATCTACAGTATTCAGCACTATTCATCTACAGTATTCAACTTTTGATTTTTATTTAAGAAAGCTTCAGCTCTTGTAAACGGAACTTGAGTTCTTCTGAACTTAATTCTCTTTTCTTTTCTCCCTCTCTGATCATCTGTGAAAAACTCACGAAATGTATGTCAGAGTTTCATTTATGTACAACAGAATGTTTTGTTCAATGAAAGCTTCTTCAAGCTAATTTTACAGTATCATATTTTCATAAATCTTTATTTTCATATATCTTATTTTCATTATGTATATTCTTGAGTTTATGGTTCCAATTGAAGTATCTTCAACATTTCATATGCATATTTATGTTTATATCTTTGTGTATCCATCTAGATATGCTGTTCATATTCAACCTAGATTCTTTCAAGCAGTCTCTGTTTAAATTCATTACTATGTCTTCAATTCTTCCGCTTATGTCAACTCGTTCTGCGAGCCCCCCTTTGGTATGGACCAAGAATCAGCAAACCACCCTTCATGATAAAAGATACAACTTTCCAGGATACACGAACAAGCCATAGAAATTTTAAAAGCTTTAACTTTGAACATAAAAACAGCAGGTTATGATATGTTAGAAGGAAGCCAACCTTTAGCATTAATTTACAGATTTTATTATAAATCAATGAAAACAAATCTTAATGTGCATGCTCTTGTTAAAAGTCCCAAAGATAAAACTTTACTTATACAGACACATTCTTGTGATGCAAATGTTAGAGTACCAAAATCAGTAGTTTGGTCTGAAGTAGAACTTCCATCAAAATGGTTATTAGAAAATGAAAACATTCCAACAAAAACAAAAAATACAACATTTGATCTACATTGTTTACAACAATACTTAGATGGTACTGTTAGGTTAAGCTTTGATAGACCAAGAATCAGCAAACCACCCTTCATGATAAAAGATACAGCTTTCCAGGATACACGAACAAGCCATAGAAATCCACAAGATACAAGCCGTAGAAATTCTGCCTCTTCCTCCGTTAATCATGAACCTTTAAGAAGAGATAAAAATTTAAAATTAAAAGGTATAAATGTAGTATCTGTGATAAGTTGCCCATGCTATACAACTAATCAAGAAAATTGTGAAGAAGAAGGACCAAATTCTCCAACACAAACAAATATAGAAGAACCTCCTTTACACCCACAATTAATGACTATAAGTAAACCATTTACTTTAGACCTCCAACCCTTAATAAAAAACTATAATTCTACCAAGAATACAGAAAAAAGAGAAAAATATAAGTTAAAATATACAAAAGAACAAACGATAAAAATCTTTGCAGAATGGGAAAAATTTATGAATGAACATAAGTTACATATAAAATTCTTTGACTTTATAAAAATTTATGAAAATCAAAAATTAAACATGATAACCCAGTGGGAAAAAGAAGATAAGACAATAATAGAAGCAAGTCACCCTCCAAAAGAACCAATCTTTGTAAACTTTAAAGGATCAAAAATTTTAGCCTCCCCTTTTAAAACTTCCAAAGATGACGAAAACATAAAAAAGCTAATGGAACAAAATAATTACACAAACCAAAGCCTCATAACCATAGGAAAACAACTAGACTGAATAGAAAACAGAATTACATCTCCAACCAAAACGTAAACTGAAAAGAAAGTCCGGAGCTAACGCAGGCAAAGGTGGTATGGTTGAATTGTGGAGAGTATCATTCTGCAGGGGGATAAACCACAAAAGGAAAGTCCGAAGCTAACGCTAACCTCTCCTCACTCACGACATCTTGTCAGAATGAGAAAGGAAAGCTAGGAAGAAGGCGAAAATTCTGCTGCCAGACAGCCAGGGAGTGTCGGGAGAGCAAGGAAAGGAATGAACAAACGAGGAAAGAATATTGATGGGGATTACGAAGACTCATCTCAACGGTTGGGGGGAGTCAAATCCATAATGGATATGGAGAATTTTCTCCTTAAAGAGAAGGATTTCCTTTCTGTTGCTGGAAACGTTACTTTTGGAAGTAAAAATGAGAAGACAACTGTGGGGACACGCGTACTAAAAGGAGCCAAAAAAGCAACACGTGGTCATGGTGGAACTGAACCAAAATTGGATGGGGGATAGATATTAGGCCCGGTTGGCCCAAAGGTCGCTGACCTCGCAGCTTTGCTGGCCCAACAGCCCAATATATTCCTACGGGGGTTGAGGGTCCTCCAACAAATAAGAGACAAAGAAATGGACCAGATGAAGCCGGGATACTTGAAAAATTGGCAACGGAGTGTGTTAGCTTGGAAGACTTGGATGGGAAACGGAAAGAAGGCAGAGGAGAGAGCAGTAACTCCACAAGGGGTTCAGATGTTGCGGCGGTGGCTGAAATCTAGCCCCGCCGATCATTATAAGTCTCTTGAGTTGGAACTGCCTAGGGCTTGGGAACCCCCAAGCAGTTAGAGACCTTCGCCGTATGGTCAAGGAGAAGCGACCCAAATTAGTTTTCCTTATGGAAACCAAGTTGTCGACTCAGCGTATGGAGCGCATTAAAGTGCAAGCTGGGTTTGATAGTATTTTTGTGGTGGATAATGTAGAGTGTATTGGGGGTTTGGCGCTCATGTGGTGTGCAGAGATTGGTGAGGAAATCCAAAACTATAGTAAACGCCATATTCATGCCCTTATGAAGCTGGAGGTGAATGGTATCGAGTGGAAGTTTACCGGGTTCTACGGTCATCCCGAGGTGGGAAAGAGGCAAGAGGCGTGGAGTCTCCTTCGACACCTCTCTTCTTTTTCTCCGGAGGCTTGGCTTTGTGTTGGAGACTTCAATGAAGTCATGGAGGACTTGGAAAAATTTGGTAAGAATCCAAAGCCCAGATGGCAAATAGAAGGCTTTAGGGAAACCTTAAATTTTTTTCAACTACATGACTTGGGCTTCTTGGGGGGGCGATACACTTGGTGCAACATGTAGCTTGGTCCTAATTTGGTGATGGAAAGACTAGATAGAGCAATAGCAAGCATTGGCTGGAGGAACACTTTCCCTATTCGGAAGGTGGAAATACTAGCCAACCAGAGTTCGGACCACGCCCCTCTGCTGTTAACTTAGAACAGAACTCCTCGGAGACAATGGAGAAAAAAGAGGACGTTCTGGTATGAAGCTGAGTGGAGCTCTAACAAGGAGTCCCGGAATATCATCTCTAACGTCTGGAAGAATCAATCGTTGGGTATATGGGTGTGTAGAGAAATTCGGCAGAAATTGAGTGACAATAAGGTGGAATTGGAGAGGTGGGCTGATGCAAACATAACACCCATCAATGGTCTCATTAAATCCAAAACAGAGGAGCTCCAACAAATTCAAAATAAGGAAGGTGGTTTGGATGTAGTGCAAATGGGACATATCCGACGGGAAGTAAATGAGTTGATTGAGCAGAATGATACTCACCTCAAACAGCAGGCAAAGGTGGCATGGTTGGATTATGGAGACAGCAACTCTAAGTTCTTTCATGCATGTATTAATCAACGAAGGAGAGCCAATGAAATCCACTCCATTAAAGATGAGGAGGGTCGCTTATATTCCACTCCTGAGGGAATTGAGCAAACTTTTATATCTTATTTCCAGGGGCTTTTTCAGACTTCTTGCCCGAGTGGAATCGAAGAAAGCTTGGCAAACCTTCCTAGGAGAGTTACAGCAGACATGAATGAAGGGCTACTTGGAGAGTTTACTGAAGAAGAAGTGACGGGAGCTATTCACCAAATGGCACCCTTCAAATCTCCAGGCCCAGATGGTCTTCCAGTGTCCTACCAGAACAACTGGGAGGTGGTGGGTAAAGAGGTATGTAGGGCTGCCTTAAATTTTTTTAGTACTGGTTTGCTGGATGAAGAAATAAATCACTCATATTGCGCTGATTCCCAAAGTCACTCTACCTACCCGAGTGTCGAAATTTCGACCTATTAGCCTCTGTAATGTAATCTATAAAGTTTTATCTAAAGTATTGGCTAATAGGTTGAAACCCATTCTGCATATGATTATTTCAAGCAACCAAAGTGCCTTTATCCCAGGGAGACTTATTTCGGATAACATTTTGATTGCTTACGAAACCCTCCACACCATGCAAACACGGATGTGGGGAAAAGAGGGTTATATGGCCGTTAAGCTCTACATGAGCAAGGCCTATGATAAGGTGGAATGGAATTTCCTAAAAGCAGTGATGGAACGAGTTGGCTTCGCTCCTAGATGGATTGCTCTAATTATGGCATGTATTACCACTGTCAAGTACTCGGTCATTGTTAATGGGTAGCCGGTGGGGTGCATTCGGCCAACTAGGGGAATAAGACAAGGGGACCCTCTTTCCTCCTATCTCTTTCTCCTTTGTGCTGAAGTACTAAGTTCCCAATTACAACATGTGGAGAGAACCGGAATTATTCGGGCCGTCCCCACATCTCCACAGGGACCGAGATTGACTCATCTATTTTTTGCTGACGATTGTTTAATTTTTTGCAAGGCTAATTTGCATGAATGGCAAATTCTATCCGGGTTGCTTGATACATATGAAAGGGCTTCAGGGCAAAGGCTTAATAAAGAAAAAACTTCGGTTTTTTTTAGTAGGAATTCTAGCCAAAACTCTCGGAATGAAATGCTGCAGTTAATAGGAGTCCCGGCTGCCAAAAGCTATGACAAATATTTGGGATTGCCGACTCTAGTGGGCAAGTCCCGGATTCGGGAGTTTTAGCACATAATCAATAGGGTTCGGAAAAGGGTGAATGACTGGAAGAATAAATTTCTTTCCCAAGCGGGAAAGGAGGTCCTATTAAAAGCAGTGATTCAAGCTATCCCGACCTACTGCATGAGCATTTTTTTACTTCCAAAAGAATTGTGTCGGGCGATTAATTCCATCATGTAGAAATTCTGGTGGGGGCATAAGGAAAATGATCGGAAGATACACTGGATGAGTTGGGAAAAGATGAGCTTTGCAAAATCAAATGGTGGCCTGGGATTTAGGGACCTCCACACCTTTAATAAGGCACTGCTCGCTAAACAGTGTTGGAGACTGGTGCAACAGTCGGATAGTCTTTTGGGGAGGATTTTTCAAGGAAAATACTATCCTAAGACGGGTTTTTTGGAGGCCAACATTGCGAGTCGACCATCCTACGCATGGCGGAGCATCCATGCAGCACGTGAGCTTCTCCAAGAAGGAATGCTTTGGCGGGTGGGGGATGGCAAGTTGATTAAGATTTGGGGGACCAAATGGATCCCTAGGCCCATTACCTATGCGGTACAATCTCCTCCTTGTATGCGGCTAACACAGGAAGCTAAGGTGGTGGATCTCATCAATCAGAGTACGGGAGAATGGAAGAGGTCCCTAATCCAAACGGTTTTCCAGGAGAAGGAAGCTGAGTTAATATGTAATATCCCGATCAGTAAATATAGGCAACTTGATAAGCTGATTTGGAGACCAACTGTCACAGGTAATTTTACTGTCCGCAGTGCATATCACGTGGAGAAGGAGAGACAATCCCGGAACAAAGGGAAGGATCTACTAGATTGGGGATCACTCCTTTGTGGAAGGTACTGTGGGGGCTAGATGTACTAAATGCAGCAAAAGTTTTCTTATGGAGGGCATGTCAAAACATACTCCCTACCAAGGAAAATCTGCGGAAAAGGGGTATTCTAACGGAAGAGAGGTGCATTTTCTGCAATCGGGAAGCTGAAACAGTCTTACATGCTTTATGGGAGTGCCCAGCTGCAGTTGATGTTTGGAGTGCATGTAATCGGCGAATCCAGAAAAACCATGGAACTTTCCAATCATTTTTGGAGGTTGTGGCTAGTCTGATGCCCCGGTGTTAGAGGCAGGAATTACAGCAGGCAGTCTTGGTTGCTAAGAAAATCTGGGCACGTCGTAATACTGTGGTGCATGGAGGTTCTTTCAATTCCCCAAACCATATCATTGAAGAAGCTAACGTTCTTATGCAAAGTATTAAGAAAGGACGAGAGGAGAGGGATCAGGGGAATGCTCTGCCCGCGACTAATCGTCTGGTGAAATGGGAGGGGCCTCCATTCGGGCGGGTCAAGGTGAATTTGGATGTAGCCATTGATAAGGACCTGAATTGCATGGGGATAGGGATCATTATACGGGATCACTGGGGCCACATTTGTGCAGCTACGTGCAGAAGGATGAAAGGTACCCAAGACCCAACAGTGGGCGAAGCTTTGGCAATGTTGGCGGCGGTGGAGTTCAATCAGTAGCAAAATTTCCAAGATATCATCCTGGAAGGCGATTCCATGCTGGTGGTTCAAACCTTGAAGGACCCCAATCAAAGTTTACGATCTTTTGGCCATATTGTTGAAGACGCAAGGACTATTCTTGGAACGTGCAAGAGCTGGATGGTGCGACATGTTCAATGAATGGGTAACCAAGCTGTACATGGGCTAGCAAAGGTGGGTCTCCAATGTTCTACTGAGCTGGTCTGGGTGGATGAGATCCCAAGCTGTATTACATCTATTGTGAATTCAGAGCTTTGTGCTCTGTGAACATAGAACCTTGAGGGGTTCTCGATGTTTTTTCACCTTCAGTGAAAGTTAATGAAAATCTCATTTCGACAAAAAATAAAATAAAATAAAATAAAAACGCCCTTGTGAGGATTGGCAAATTAAATGTATGACTTAATTACAACATGATGTTAATTTTCTTTATGAAGTTCACATATATAATCTTGATGCAATTATCATTATAAAATCGGGATGCTGTGGCTCTCCCAAAATTATTATGATAATCACGACTTCATTAACATCCAATAACTGTATAGATGCCAAAACTAAAGTTCCCAAGAATAAAAGACAAAACCAACATGTCAGTGGGTAAACAGTATTTTTCCAAAGTACAACCGGACAGTGTCCCAGGTAAGTGAGGGGGCGCACAACGGCACACTTAAGTCCCAAGACTTGCCTTGCCAGAGCTTTCCGATTGCAATTTTGGATAGTACCATAAACATTCACCAACACATGAGGCTTAGTTAATTATTCTCAGGTCCAAGCATCAAGCAATTTATATTTAAACAATTAAAAGAATAAATATATCATTAAGTTCATGTATTAAAGAAACAATAATTTAATATTGAACGCTTTAAATCATAACAGAAATAAAAATGTAACAATAGCACATGATAATCTACATAGCCTAATAGCCTTGAAAGGAGCCTTAGGCCTTTTATACCTTAAGAACCCAACTTCTAAACCCCATGAGCCCAAATCATCTTTCTTCCTTTTTTTTTTTTTTTTTTTTTTAATCCGAATGGGCTATTATATTGGGTCTTTCTTTATCGGGTTGGGCCACTTTATTGGGTTACGGGTCAGCCTACTTAATGACCTTTTTTTTTTTTTTTTGAATTATTGGATCGGGCTTGGGTTAAAATAAACCCATACCCAATAGCCCAAAACACTAGACCCGGTTCCATATGGGTTTGAAAAAACCCTACCCGGATCATCATGTTCCCCAACCCGAAAAATTCCCAAACCCTAGCCGCCGCCCCTCCTCTTCCCCATATGCCGCCGCCGCCGCCCTTTCCTCATGCGCCACCCATGCAGAACCGTCACCTAGACGGCCAACCTTATGTACTGACCACCAAGGGCCGCCGTCCAATGGCCAACTACCTATGGCGAGCGGAGAAGGGCAGCCGTTCCGGCTAGACCACGGGCTGCCACTGTCATCTTTACGGGCGGCCACTCACTTTATGCGGCCAACGCCGCAGCTAGTGGGGAAAAACCGGTGCTTATCGGCGACGGGAACTCAGCCATCCAAGGAGTTTCATCCGCCATACACCACCTTCATGGGCTTCTGGTGGTTCGGTCTAAAATGGTGCTTCAGTGAGGCAAAAGGGTGTTGGTTCAATCAAAACATAATAGTGTATCCAAAAAAAGGGCCAACACCAACAATTCCCTTAGCACCTCTAAGTTAGACATGGTGTCCGTGAGTTTCAGTTTGTTTCTCTTGTACTCATGGTCGTGGGTTTAGCTTGTTTCAACAATATAGAAACAAGAAATAAAAAATATATACTAACATGCCGTGGGTTTCATGCTTTATGTTGGTCACCATATTTTGTTTCAATAATCAAATAAACAAAATAAATATTATTGAAACAAAAATAAAATTTTACAGCAAGCATATCTAAAAATTAGACTAAGCAAACATGACCTAGAGAAGACTCTAATACTACATGTAAGAATTTAATATATAATTAAATGCTAATTGACAATAATTAAATACTACATGTAAGACTGAGCAATTCTTTGAGTGCGATGTCGATCTCCTCTACGCCAGCTTTGCCGTTTACTGTCTTCTTTTGGGTCTTTTCACGCGTCCCCACCGCGATGTGCTTCCAGCGCCATCTACGCATCGGTTTCCAACAACCACGAGATCGGTGTTTCTTCCGACTGCTGTCATCCGCCTAGTGTGCTCGTATTTTTAAATTTTTAGTTGTATTGCTTTGATTTTCCTTGTATTTTTCTTGTTTTCTTGTTGCGTGTAATAAGGCCACGTCCTCTCTCTTGATCTACTCGCTTGTTATTTTGGTCCAGACCCCTGGGGTTGTGGATGTAAACGATATCCTAACTTTCGGGTTCAGGAGGATGTGTCGACATAGGGTCCTTTTGATCGCAAGGTCAAGGAATAAAAGCTACCTATGCATTAGTTTGTGTCTGCCTAACGCAGATCTGTTATTCCAACTGAAGATTAGTTATAAGTTAGTAGATGTTTGGCATCTTTGATGTGTAATCTTTAAGTTACGACTTTAATCTTTTAGCTTCGGTTAGGATCTTTCAAAACGTTATGTTCTGTAATTGTAAGAGTTTTAATGCTTTTGATTCCTCTATTAATGAGATAAGAATGATTTTCCTTCCAAAAACAAAAAAAAAAATGCTAATTGACAATAGAATTAGCAGCGAAATGAATAATTATATAAATACCTCTAGCCATGCTTTGCTCAAGCCAATTGAAAAACAACTTCACAAAAACAAAATCTGAAAAACTAAAAATATTGACAGGTTCTTCTAACCTATGCCTACCAGTAAGTGCCAATTGATAGAATACACAAGCCTTATTTATAGATAAGTCAATGACCCTCAATTAGAGCTGTTACCTTAATTATTCTTCCCATCAAGGAATAAAAAATCAAATAATTAATCAATACAGCTAATTGATTCCACAAAATAAAATCAGTAATGAAATCAAATACTTGTTCCACAAGAATTAAATCAGCAATTTAATTCAAAATATTTGATTGAAATCAAATACTTGTTCTACAAGAATTAAATCGGCAATTTAATTCAAAATATTTGATTTAACACAATAAGCCTTACTTGGAATAAATTAGTGAACACCATAATTATATATATATTTTATAATTACAATAATATATGTGACATAAAGGACATACTTTAAGTGGAATTTCTTACACATCTCTCTTGGTTCGCGGCACAGCGATGCTACTATTACCTCCAGCCTCTAGGTATTTTGTTGCTTTGATTTGCTTGCTTTTTGTATGATAAATCGGCAGTTGCGGAGCAAGGATTTTAGAATTCGGGGGGTCAAAATTTTTTCTTTTTTTAATGAATGAAAATAAGACCGTTAAAGTTGGAAAAAAAAAATTGATTAAAAATATTAAAAAATATAACTAACGAAACAAATAAGTAATACAACAAATTTTAATTATTGTTGAAAACATAAAAATATAACTTACAATTTATTTTGTCATGCCTAATACGTTAATTTAGAATTTGGTTGAAGCTCAATAGAACCATGTTTTTTTCCCATAATGTCAATAAATACAATTATATATTTCATATAATTAAAATATGTAACAAAAATTATTTATATTCATAATCAATTAATTTAAAAGAATAATATAAATATAAAAACTTAATTAACATAAAAAAAATTTAAAAAAAAAAAATGATTACATACTTCTCACACTCTAAAAAAAAAAAAAAAAAAAAAAAAGCGAGCAACTAATTTGAATTGTTGAAGGCTTGAGGTATGAAAAATTAGCATTTTTAAGTGTTAATTTCTTAAGATTCTCTTTGTTCTTTTATTTTTTGTTTTATTTTTTTAATTGGACGTGAATGTGACACATGAACAAAAATGCTAAGAAATCAGAGCTTACAACTGAATTTAGCGAGTTCATTCGACACATCACTATATTAGAGACAAAAAAAAAAAAAAAACAAAAAGGTTGACAATGTAGGTGAAGACTTCTAATATGAACAACTCAATAAAAGATCACATGAACCAGTGAAGTCAGAGCCTACAACTGAATTTAGCGAGTTCATTCGACACATCACTATATTAGAGACCAAAAAAAAAAAAAAAACCTCATTCTAGCATTACTCATTCCATTATATTACATAATCCCTTCGATTCCACGCAAAACCTCCAAAACAAATTTTATTAAAATATAAAAGAAGAAGAAGACAGAAATCTCCATCCTAAGAATGTAAAATACACCCAAAAGCCAAGTATTAATAGTTGATAAAAACATACCTCTTTCAAATGCTGGCGAATCTGTTGGATCGTGGCCGGGCTTTTGTAAACCCTGAAATAATCTATTGACTTTGAATCTCCATGAGTATCTTGTAAATTCCAGATCGAGGTTGCACTTACCTTGATGATCATACAAACCCGCCACTTCAATGGCCTGTGCGGCAAAATAGTATCATACATCAATATCCTTTTGACAACCAAAAAATGTTCATAGCGTGCGCATCAAAGAGATGGCCACAATACTATAATTGGATCTATGAATCTCTGGTATCTTCTTTTTCAAAACCGTACTGAATATAAACAATATAACAATATAACATTTATTCCAATCTTCCTGAATTTTACTCTCTACCCTAATAAAATGCTCACAGAGAGAGAGATTTTAGATGAAAAGCAAAACATTTGATTCGCAAAGAAAAATTGTATAAAAAGAAAACCTCAAATGATTCGGATGAAAAGCCCTAGATTTTGCAGATTGGGCCCCCGAACCAGGTGTTTTTGTCTTGTTCCACCGGTAGCTCGGAGCTTGGTGTGCAGAGCAGCAACGCAGTGTCAACCAAACTTAGATCTATAAGCACCAGCTCTCACCCAATCAACCAAAACTAAAAACAAATCACAAATCAAACACGAAATAGCAGAAATCGAAACAAATAAACCCATTAACGCGCATAAAAAGGAACACAAATAGAAATTTATAGAACCAAACTGACCTGGCACGAAGAGGGACAGAATGAGAGCGCGAAACAGTCCTGGGATTAAAATTTTAAAGAAAAATAATGGCGACTTGTCTGACAAGAGGCAAATTTACTGTAGCCCTACTGACCTTGCTGCAGGCGGCATTTTGAGCTCACTCGGTAAAAATTTGGCTAAAATGGGTTTTGCCGAGCTCACTAGGAATGGTCTTAGCTTAGGATCCGAACGTGGATGACGGAGGGAACCGCGAGAATATCAGATCTAAAGGAAAAGAGAGGGATGCGAGCCTGCGAGGTGGCGCCGGTGACACTGACAAGTGCGCCGAGAGAAACGCTAGACAACAGTCTTCACGACGAGGGAAGAGTGGTGGAAGACGAGGGTGAAAGTGAGAAGGAGAGAGAAAGAGAGCGAGAGGGAGTGGGAGTGGAGATTTTTAAAGCGTGAGCGGGATTTTAAAAAAAATTCACTTAACCCTCCAAGCTTTTCATATATTAACCCTCAAACTTTAAAATGAGACACAAGACCCCCCCTCCCCGGCGAACTATCCATACATTAGCATTTTAACACCTAAACTTCAAAATGAGACACAAGACGTCCTGAAGTATCAGCTATTAGAGCATTTTTAATGGAATAGCTAAATGTTCCTTTTATCTAAAATGATTCTTCAAATGTTTAAAAAACTTTGCATTGAATTAATCAAAAAAAAATGTAAAATAAATATTTAATTAGAAAAGCTAAAAAAAAAAAAAAGTAAAATGTAACAGCACTCTTCAAATAAGCCATTTTATTGTTTATTGTTTCTCACCTATTTTCTCTTTTTTTTTTTTTCAAATCTTTTTCTACTTTTTCTCTGCATTTTCTCTTTTTTTTCAAAATTTTTTCCATTTTTCCTCACATGTTCTTTTTTTCCCAAAACTTTTATCACTTTTAATAATATTTAAATGATAATGATATAGATAAAAATAGGAAAAAATTCACTTCACCTCCATAAAGTTTCAGAAGTTTTTCAATTTGAACCACAAAGTTTAAAAATTGGCAATATACCCCCCTAATATTTTAAAAATTTTCAATTAAAAATTCATTAGTTAAACTAGATAAATGTAAGTTTTGAGAAGTCATTTTGCATTAAAATTTAACTCCTCTATTAAAATTTGGCTCCTCTGTTATGGATGCTAATAATTTAGTACATCCGTTTATTCTATCTATCAATTTGGTTGGAAATCACTTATCAAAAATATAACCTTCCCAAAATACCCTCCAGAGAAACGCACCTTCCTTTTCTATCTCCCTTCTTCCTTTTCTTCTTCATTCTCTCCTCTTTGCCGAACCAGAGAACTAGGCGTTGAGGGAGACTGGGTCTCTGTTGGGTCTGGCCGCCAAACCCGCGTGGGTCACGGCCAACGCCTGGGTCTCTGCTGTGACCCACCTAGGTCTTTGCCGAAAATCCTCAAATCATCCTCCCCGCCGGCGGTTAACGCGGAGCAGCAGCTGCGGGAGTCTTCTTTTTGTTGCAGATGGGTTTGTGAGGATGGAGCAGATGAAGATGGAGATAGCAAGGGAGATCGAGGCGATACGGATGGAAATGGAGATGATGCGCACCGAGATGATCCAGGAGTCGCAACAACGGATCGCAACCTCGCCCCCGGAGGCTTAGAACGTGTTATCGGCGGTCCGATTTTGGGGGTTTCTGGCGGTTCCTTGTGTTTTCCTCTGATGTTGTATTTCTCTGTTTTTTTGCCCTGTATTTCCTCTGCTCTTTGTGTTTTCCTTTGAAATTCTTTGCTCATATAAGTTGATGGGTTGATTTGGTTTGGCTTTTTGTAATGGTCGAAGATATAGTTGATTCCTGGCTTTTTGCTTAAAATTCTGAGATACCCATTGAACTACAAGCATCATTTTTGCTAACATCATAAACCCATAAGGTGAAGAGAAACTCATAAGGTGAAAATGAAGAGAGTAACAAGGTTTGAGAAACTCTATCTTAAGGTGATGATAGAGAGTATTTTCATTACAATTTATAGAAGGTGTACAATAGACTATACATGGTAAACATCCCTTGGCTACAGTCTTTCCAAAACAAGGATAATGCGATCAATATCTCTCTGAGATATTTACATGGAAATAATCACAAAGAGAGGAGGATATTACGTAATCTACATAAGGCATAAAATATCAAATCATTTTATAAAATCAAGGACCCAATCAAGGAGGTTGTTGACCTTCCTTATCAGACCAACGTGAGATGTCCATGATGGAGAGAATTGGTGCCTTATCACTCCCCCTCAAATTGGGCTGGGGGTCAGGCCATAAGCCCAATTTGATTCGCAAATCGGCAAAAGACAACTTGGGCAGCGGCTTGGTAAAAATATCGGCAAGTTGACAGTTGGAGGGAACAAACCGTGTTTCAAGTGCACCAAGAGCTACACGTTCACGAACAAAGTGATAGTCTAACTCAATGTGCTTAGTCCGTCCATGGAAGACAGGATTAACTGTCATATAGAGGGCTCTAAGATTATCACAGAGAAGGACCGGCGGCTTGGGAAGCGAGAGTCCAATATCACGAAGAAGGAATGATAGCCAAGTTAACTCAGCCGTAGCAGATGCCATGGAACAATACTCAGCCTCTGTACTAGAGCAGGCCACGGTAGATTGCTTCTTAGCACTCCACGCGATGCAATTACTCCCAAGGAAGGTGCAAAACCCAGTCATGGAACGTCGAGTAGTTGGACAACTAGCCCAATCAGCATCTGAAAAAGCATAGAGATCAAGGAAACTTGAAGAGAGAATTCGTATACCAAAGTGAGTGGTGCCACTAATATAGCGCAAAATACGTTTTACCAACTTGAAGTGAGCCATTGTGGGAGAGTGCATGAATTGACAAACAAAGTTCACACTATATGAAATATCAGGACGAGTGAACATGAGGTATTGAAGTGCACCAACAAGACTACGATAGAGAGTCGGATCGGGGAATAACTCATCACTAGCAGGAAGCTTGCGACTGTGGAGGGCCATAGGTGTAGCAAGGGCTTTGCAGCCCTCCAAACGGGCATGGGACAACAAATCCTTGGCATAGCGAGTTTGACAGAGAAACAGACCATGATCAAAACGTCGAACTTCAATACCTAAAAAATGATGTAAGAAACCCAAATCCTTAATAGCAAATTCATGACCAAGGTGAGTGATCAGCCATTGGATACGAGCGGGGTTGTTGCCTGTGACAACCATATCATCAACATAGAGGAGCAATATTAAGATGCCAAAAGAGGAGTGATGGATGAATAGACTAGGGTCAGCAGTACTGGAGAAGAACCCGAGACTTAGAAGAAACGTACTAAGCCTATCAAACCATGCACGCGATGCTTGTTTGAGGTTGTAAAGAGCTCGATTGAGCTTGCAAACGTGCAAGGGATGATGAGGATCTTCAAAGCCCGAAGGTTGCTGCATATACACGGGTTCAGACAAAAATCCATGAAGAAAGGCGTTCTTCACATCCAACTGGCGAATATCCCATCCCTGAACCATAGCAACGGTGAGGATTAACCGAATACTTCCAGGTTTGATAACCGGTGAAAAACTTTCAAAAAAATCGATGCCATCAACTTGATTGAATCCCTTTGCGACAAGCCGAGCTTTCAAGCGTTCAAGAGACCCATCAGACCGAAGCTTTACCTTATAGACCCATTTGCTACCCACAATGTTCATACGAGATCCCAGGTGTGATTGGCAGGTGTGATTGGCAGAAAGAGCTTCAAGCTCATCATGCATGGCAGCCTTCCAACCAGGATGTCATAAGGCAGATTTGATAGTGCGTGGTTCAGTGGGCAGAGCAGGGGAGATGTGAGCGGCATGAAAGTCAAGGTACTTGGGGTTAGGCCGAGTAATCCCATGTTTGGATCTAGTCTGCATAGAATGAAGGTTGGGGAGATCATTAGTAGGTGGGGACGAAGGCACAGGAGAGATACCTGGGACTGTATGATTAGTAGCAGATGTAGAAACTTCTGAGGAAGAGGAATCCTCTGCAACTGGTTGGGTCTTGTCGATGAGAGATGTAGAGGGAGCCATATCATCAAAAGGGCTAGGACTGAGGGTGGGTTCACACGTGTTTGTGTGGGCTGGCTCACCTAAAGTAGGTTGTGAGCTGTCCACATCTAAAGACTAGTCCACAGCATCACAAGAGCCATGACTGGGGCTATTAGAAACGTCAAAATTGGGTTGGCCACATTTAGAGCATTGTTCAAGTCATCATATGAACCATGGCTGGTGCTGGGCCCACAAATGGGTGTATGGGCTGATACATGGCTAGTGTTGACTGTGGAGGGCTGAGATACCCACTTCAGATTGCAAACTGTCCATATCAAAAGAGGATTGAGGGGCTGTGTCTGGAGAAATAGTGTCTACAGGGGGAATTTCACTAGCTGGAGTTGGTGAAGTCACCCAATCACTAAAGGCGCAAAGCTCCCCCTGAATGGGAGCATCATCATAGAGACAACTGGGCTTCGTAAAGGGTAGTACCTTCTCATCAAAAACAATGTGGCGTGAGATATAGATCCGGCCAGTAGGAGGATAGAGACACTTGTAGCCTTTGTGTTTGGTGCTATAGCCAATAAAAACACAAGGCAATGATTTTGGAGAAAGTTTGTCATGCCGATAATCACCAAGGTACGGGAAGCATTTACAGCCAAATACCCGAAATGTGGAGTAGTCTGGATGTTTCCCAAAGAGCCAGAAGAAAGGAGAATCCATGTCAAGATGAGGTGAGGGCAATCTGTTAATTAGGAATGCGGCAGTAGAGAAGCATTCTACCCAAAAACGTGATGGCAAGCGTGCATGGAACATCATAGTAAGCCCAAGTTCAGTAATATGTCGATGCTTGCGCTCGGCAGTTCCATTTTGTTCGGGAGTTTTTGGGCAAGCAAACTGATGGCGGATGCCAAGGTTGACCAAGTAACTTGCAAGGCTACCATCATTAAATTCCCCACCTTCATCACTTTGAAAGATTCAAATTTTAGCATCAAACTGATATGTAACAAATTTCTGAAAATGAACAAAGCATTCAAAGAAATCAGATTTGCGGCGCATAGGATAGAACCATGAAAATCTAATGCAGTCATCAATAAACACAGCATAGAACCGAAATTGTTCTTTTGATCTCACGGGAGCAGGACCCCACAAATCACAATGCACTTTATCAAATGGTGATGTTATTGATTCATCAACAGATAGAAAGGGTAGTCTACAGGACTTTCCCATTTGACAACTAGTACAGATCTCGGATATTTTATTTTTGAAATCAAAAGAGATAAGTTTCCTATGCCGCAAATGATCAACAATCCGCTGTTGGGGATGTCCAAGTCGCTGATGCCAACCTTTGCCATTTATCCTCCTAAACCGATGTGAAAAGAAAACTGTTGAGCCTCCATCAAGAGCATACAGACCACCGCGTCTACTGCCCATAGCTACTATTTTGTTGGTTGTCCTGTCCTTAATCACAAATCCATCCCCATCAAGTTCAAAGAGAAGGGGATAATCAGATGTAAGCTTACTAACAGATAATAAATCTTTCTTAATATCTGGAACAAGTAAGACATTCTTTAATTTAAGGGATGAGGAACCAGAACCGATGGTAGCTTGCCCAATATGGGTAATAGGAAGACTATCTCCATTTCCAACCATTACTCCATCTGTGCCATGATAGGGGGTAAGAGAGTGTAAGTTACCTGGATCACCCGTAATGTGGTCTGTAGCACCAGTGTCAGGAAACTAGTGGAGTCTTGAGTATCGGCCAGCTTCATGGCTGCAAGTGCTTGAGGAATATCATTTGGGGTGAAGGCATGATTGAAGCGGTTGAAGCAGGTGAGGGCTGTGTGGTTTCGCTTGTTGCAGATCTGACAAGTGGGTTGTTCTTCTTTATTGTTGCCTGGGTGCGCAACAGATGTGGGATTCTTGGCCACATATGTAGAGTTGGAATTTTGAGATTTTGACCCAAAAAATTGGCCTTGTGTAAAGCCTTTTCCTTTTGAATTAAAGTGGGTGGGACCCATCCTTTTCTTATCTTTATAATTGTTGGTGTGAGTAAGTTGACGCACAAAAGCCATCTGATGGGTAGAAGCATTGGCATCATCTAGCTTGAACCTTTGAGTATGTGCTTCCAAAAGAATAAGAACTTCTTCATAAGGAGGAATTGGTGGCCTGAGCATGGTGGTAGTGAACATCTCATACCCCTTGCCAAGGCCACTAAGTAGCCAAAAGGTCTTCTTGTGATCTGGGACTGATTTCCCAATTCCAGCAAGATCATCACACACGGTTTTAAACCGTTGTAGATAGTCTTGCAGTGGAGCGGATCCACGTTGAATTGTGGTGAGCCGCTTCTTAAGTTCAAGGCGACGATCATTTGAGACTCGGGCAAAAGCATGCACCAATGCATTCCAAACTTCTACCGAGGTGTCGAGTCCCACTACAATGCCAAGAACATCTTCGGATAGCGTAGCAATCAGCCATCCTTTAACCAAGCGATCAGTCCGACGCCATTGAAGAAACATCGGATTTGGATCTTGGGTATCCGACGCCTCTGACGTTTTTGGATCTTGGGTATCTGATGTTAGGTACTTGGAAGGTGCCTTTGTCTCACCTATGAGAAATCCTTGTAAGTCATAGCTTTCAAGAATATTGAGCATTTAGGTTTTCCATCTCAAAAAATTGGTGGCATTGAGGCGAAGTGACACAAAATTAGCGACATTTTGTGTCACTGGGTAAGGGTATGGTTCAGTCGTGGTGGAAGATTTGGTGGTGGGCGACATTTTGGAAAAAAAAAAAAAAAAAGTTGCATATGGAGTTGATATTGTTGCAGGGGAAGAAGGGAAGTGTATACTCTCTATCTCACCAAAAGCTCTGATACCATAACAAGGTTTGAGAAACTCTATCTCAAGGTGATGATAGAGAGTATTTTCATTACAATTTATAGAAGGTGTACAATAGACTATGCATGGTAAACATCCCTTGGCTACAATCTTTCCAAACCAGGGATAATGTGATCAATATCTCTTTGAGATATTTACATGGAAATAATCACAAAGAGAGGAGGATATTACGTAATCTACATAAGGCATAAAATATCAAATCATTTTATAAAATTAAGGACCCAATCAAGGAGGTTGTTGACCTTCCTTATCAGACTAACGTGAGCTGTCCATGATGGAGAGAATTGGTGCCTTATTAGAGAGTTGCCTTGATTTCTTTTCTCATAAGCAAATGGAGAGACGTTTAAAAAGGAGAAGCAACCCAAACAATTAATCCTTTTTTTTTAAAAAAAGGTCAGAAATGGAGATAGATGAGCCTACAACTTGGAAATCCAGAAATGATAAAAGGGAATAGTGGTCGGTGTGAGGCGCTTTCCAACCCGCGGGGCAGATATGGATGAGGGTATTTTGGGAAGGTTTAATGATTTCCATCCAAAATGACGGAGATAACAAATGAAAGTATTTTTTTTGCCATCATCTGATACTTCAGGGGGGTCGTGTGTCTCATTTTAAAGTTTGGGGTTAAAATGCTAATGGTATGGATAGTTTGGGGGGTTATATATATATATATATATACTTTTTGTCACCAATAAAAAGTTGACATACAAGCTTATTATACTAAATTTAAGCTTTAAAAAAAAAAACACAAAACCAACGAAAAAAAAAAAAAAACAAAAACTTAAAAACTATATATATATATATATATTAGAAGGTGGCTGCTTTAACATTAGAGTATACATTAAAATGATGTGACAATTTTTAGCTGTTAGATTTTTTTTTTCAGGAAACTCCTAGCTCATGCACGACTACTCTCCAATTTAAAGGGAAATGGCAGGATGACATGACGCAACAGTATAGTAGCTGCTACTCTTCGGCTTTTTATACAGCTTTAAGATAAGATAATAATATAACTGGTATTAAACTACTAATTTTCCCAAAAGCTTAAGTTGATAGGAAGAGGTAAATTTAATCACTTAATCATTACTTTAACAACTTAGATAACGTGACAGTGAAAATTAACTATAATTTTTATTTTTATATAGCCTTTATTTATTCACATGTTATTTTCACTAATCAAGATAATTAAATACAATTATAAATTATAAATTAACAATCTAATGTAGACTATTAATAAAAGTGTTTGACATAACATAAATCATGATCTATATTACATTTATCATATCAGGTTCACATGTAACTCAACACTACACAAATGAAAGAAAAAAAAATCTTGGCTACTCTAGCTTCTTGTTCCGGCAATCAACCACCTCCTTGTGAGGCATACCCACCTTCTTGTGAGGTTTAACCACCTCCTAGTGATGTCTATCCATCTCCCTGTGAGATTTCCTCTTTGTGCGGAAGTTTTTGGTTTTCTCTCTTGTTACCCAGCCTCTAAACTTTCTTTTTTGTAGCTCTGTTTTTTGTAGTTATGGTTTTCTAAAGCTGATTTTCCTCTTAGTTTTCGGGTTCTTTGCATCCATTCCCTCTTGTTTATGCCCTTGTTGGTTTGGTGAACATGCGACCATTCTAGTTGGAGTTAACGGCATCACAAGTGTTTGTTAAAATGCCCAGATGACCAAGTAAAGAGAGAAGGCTTTCGATCATTAAGTTTTTCATCAGTAATTGCCTTGTTGCTAATTAACTGTTGTATGATCGATGAAAGTTCTTGCTTGGAATTGTCGTGGTCTAGCCCGTGGCCCCAACAATTCGTGCCCTAAAGGCGCTGATCTAAGCTCATCAGTTTGACCTCCTTCTTCTTTCTGAAACTAAGTACACTCTGCACACTTTCAAGCTTCTTTGTTTGGTTTTAGTTTTTCTAGCTAGTTGGAAGTTCCTCCTTTGGGTCTCAAAGGTGGGATTTATTTTGCTTGGAAAGATGATGTTGATGTTGAGCCGATTAGAATCAATAAGAATTGTATTTCATATTTGGTGTATTCGGATCCTCCAAACAATAAGAATTGTATTTCATGTTTGACCTCCTGTTTGGATACAATGGATCCAGCAATGCATTACTACTTCCTCTTTCTCTATTTTGTTGGATGGTGCTCATTTTGGGAAGTTTTTTTCCTACTCGTGGGTTGCAGTAGGGAAACCCTCTTCCCCTTTCTTGTTTATTTTGGTTCTAAAATTCTTTCTAGATTGATTGAAAGAGAAAAGAATTTAGGTCTCCTTCATGGTATTAGGATGACCAAATCATGTTCTCTGATTTCTCAATTATTATTTGCTGATGATGTGATTATCATCTCTAGGGCTAATGAGATTGAAGTGGTGTGATTATGAAATTCCTCAAGACTTATTCTTCTTGGTCTCGGCAATACATTAATATGTTGAAGTTTGATGTTTTCTTCAGTAGAAATTGTTGATCTAATGCAGGACAGAAGAAGGATTGATCGTAGACTTGCGATCGAGCGCATACGGGTTGCGATCGATCACACCCGTGCGCAGGAGACAGATCAAGTGGTGGCTAGATTGTCATTCCTTCCATATTAGGGTTTTCCAACTTCCAATTGTAATAGGTTTTGAAACCCTACGAAATCCCTAGGTTTACTACTTTGTCAAGGACTTTTAAAGCCTATAAATAGACCCTTAAACCTCTAGAATAGATATACTTTGTAAGGAGAAGAAGAGATATAATAGCTGTTGTCCACCTCCGGTTGATATGCTATGCATGAGGGTTGATGGAGGTTTGTTGGCACGTATGCTTGCTTCAATGGTCTCCTCACTCATGGTGGATTTGCTTCTAAGGGTCTTGGCCCAATTAGATTTTCTTGCAAATCTTCCATTTCAACTTCTTCTTCTCCTTCTTTGTCTCTAGGTCGTTGTCGAATTGTCCGCTCAATTTCAGGATCGAGGGGAAAAACGGTTGAGGCTTGAGATCGACGACCTTGCATGAACTTGATTACTTCTTCAGTTAGGTAGCATCAGTATTGCCTGGTCTGGAAGCTCCTTGGAACTACGCTCGATCGTAGGTCTGTGCGTGCGTTCGATCACAGTGCGCTCAATCACACTTGGCTGACGATTGATCGCACTCATAGAATGCCAATCCGCAACTTGAAACAGAAAACAGAAATGTTAGGGAAAACAAGAAATTCTTTTTGATTTTTTTTTTTTTTTGCTAATACTAAATTAAAAATTGAAAATTAAAATAACAAAACTTAAAGGAAGATAAATTTAAACAAAATTCGCCACAATCCCCGGCAATGGCGCCAAAAACTTGATGTGCAAAATATTACCTAAATTAATAGATAATAATTTGTGCGTTTTACCTGCAAGTGCACAAGGTCAGCATAGTAGTATATGGTGCAAGTACAAGATCATTCCCACGAGGATTGCTGAATTTATGTTTAAAAATAGATTCCTTAAGCAAAAGCAAAACAAAGATTGATTTTTGAAGTGATGATAATAAAGGGTAGGGCTTTGATATCCACCACTAATTATATTTAGCTAATATAACAATATGCCAATGCTTTGATCAGGTTATGCATATCTAATGTTTGTCAACCTTAGGGCATGGCGTCTACTCCTAAACCTATAGATTTCCCTAAGCAACAAGTTAGGCATGGCATCTACTCTAACTCTTTTCATTCCTAAGGGATTTAGCATGATCTATACTAAGTTGTTCCTTAGGAAAGCATACGTTTTATGGAAATCGACACACACACGAGGCCTAGGGCATGGCATATACTCCCGGTTCCCCATGTTGATTAACCCAAGAACCTAGCGTGGATTTCTTTTGTTACTTATGTTAAACCCAGGACTCGGCCATCCAAATTGATCTAACTAACTAGTTCATACCACATGCATATGTTGATCAGGCACACACATATGAGGAATTCATGCAAGCATGTATTAATCAAGTTAAATAGCACAACAAGGTCATCACAAAGGCGCTAATATTGAAATATTAACAAAACATAACTAGGGCTTCAATCAAGCTCTACTAATTAAATTAGCTACACATAAAGTTGATGTTAAACATCTTCATAAAATAAAAGAAAAGAAAGGAAAAGAATAAACCAGAGACTTGAACTTGACGAGCTCCTATTCTCTCCTTCTTAAAAACCTCCCTATTCTAAAGGCTTAAGAGTCTATTTATAGGCTTTAGAAGTCCTTGAAAAAGTAGTAAACCCTAGGGATTTCGTACGGTTTCAATCCTATTACAATTGGGAGTTGGAAAACCCTAATATGGAAATACGGACATCTTAGCCGCCACCTTGGTTTGTCTCCTGCGCACGGGTGCGCTCGATCATAGCCCGTGTGCGCTCGATCGCAGGTCTGCGATCGATCCTTCTTCTGGCATGCGCTCGATCGTTCCTAGCTTGCTTTGTGCTATGTCCTCTCGGGTACTGCACTCGATCGCAGGTACCCTACAATTGATCACAGTGTCAGGGAGTTCCAATTTTTCCCATCTTCTTTCTTTGAGCCCAAATCATCCAGTTTTACTTCATTTTCTTCCAAAAGCCTGTAAAAACATAAAAAACACAAAAAGGAATTAAAATGGCCTAATTAGGTAAAACCAAAGGAATAAAACATGCAAGTTAAGGGCTAAAAATATGAATATTTTAGCACTTATCAGCCTCATGTGTTTGTCGATTTCCATAGAACATATGCTTTCCTAAGGAACAACTTAGTATACATCATGTTAAATCCCTTAGAAAAGAAAAAAGTTAGAGTATACGCCATGCCTAACTCGTTGCTTAGGGAAATCTATAGCTTTTGGAGTATACGACATGCCCTTAGGTTGACAAACATTAGATATGCATAACATGATCAAAGCATTGACATATTGTTATATTAGCTAAATATAATTAGTGGTAGATATCAAAGCCCTACCTTTTATTATCATCACTTAGACAATCAATCTTTGTTTTACTTAAGGAATTTATTTTTAAACAAAAATTCAGCAATTCTCGTGGGAATGATCTTGTACTTGCACCATATACTACTATGTTGACCTTGTGCACTTGTAGGTAAAACGTACAATTATTTACCTATTAATTTAGGTAGATATTTTACACATCAAGTTTTTGGCGCCATTGCCGGGGATTGTTTGATTTTGTTTGGAATTATTTTCCTTAGTTTGTTTTTGTTTTAAATTTTCTTGTTTTTATAGTTTTTTCCGCAGTTCCTGTTTAGCCTCTGGAGGTGCGATCGATCGCCCAACCGGGGCGATCGAGTGCACTAGTACGATCGAGCGCACTCATAGTGCGATCGATCGCACATCCAGAGAGCAACACAGTTACTGCATTAATTATAGATCTGATTTTTTTTTCTTATGTTCATGTATGGTCATTCGAGTCTACATATTAGTAAGTTTTCTTTTTAAATTTTGTTTTTAATTTCCCTTTTTAATTTAATTTAATTTTTAATTTCACATATGTGGGGAGGCATTCCGACACCTTGAAGACCATGTTCATGTCGCCATGACCATTATCACGATATTAGAGAATGTCCTACAATGAGACAAATTTTGAACAAATTTTATGGGCACATGAACACATCATTCTCTAGACCGGGGAAAGACAACTATCTTGATTCATGCAACCCAACGTGGAGCCAACAATCAAATTTCCCGTGGCAAGCTCAAGCTCTTAGAAATCACGCATATTCCTCTCATTCGGATCCACCACTACAAGATCAGCTGGCTGCCATGCAAAAGACATTGAATATACTTGTAAATTCCATGGCTAGTCAGAACTTCTCTCCCAATCAGCCAGCCACCCAATGCCAGGTATGTGCCATATGTTCTCAAGTAGGTCATACTACTGAAACTTGCCCTTTGTATTCATTTGCAGATCAGGAGCAAGCACACTATGTGGGACAAAACAATTACCCCTACAAGAACAATCCATACTCCAAGCCAGGGTGGCAAAACCACCCTGATTTCTCATGGAGTAATAATCAGAACCATCAAGGGCAGTAGAGGAATTCCCAACAAGCAAGCCAACCAATTCAAGAGTCAAATTTGAACAAACTAGAGAGTATGATACACACCCTGGTGACTTCACAACAACAATTTGTGAATGAGCAACAACAAACCAATGCTAAGCATGAGCAGTCCATTCAAAGGGCCAAGCAAGTTGTCCAAAGATTGGAAGTACAAATGGGAAAATTGGCCAAGGAGCTGAGTGCATCTTCCATCAACTGGCGTCAACAATACCAAGAAGAAGAGTGTCAAAATCAGTTGATGGAAAATCCCAATGAGCATTACATGGAGGAAGAGTGCACCTACTATCATGAGCAAGCTGTCCCATTGAGGAGTGAAGAGGTGGCTGAAAATCAAGTAAAAGAGGGGAAAGAGGAGCAAACCAAAATTCCACAGGAGCCACATCAGGAAAAAGAAGAGAGCACTAAGATTTTTTCACCATTAGCTCTCATTCCTGAAACACCAAGAGGCCAAGAGAGAAGCCTGTTAGAGCTACCACATGAGCAATTTGAGGACATCAAGATAGAAAAACTCCTTGAGATTTCTTCTTACTTTATCCCAGTTCATGATTCCCCACCGGATGAGCAACTGTTTGAGAAAACTCAAAGTGCTCTTCCCCAATCTAGAAACACTCAGAATCACCTTGCAGCAGAAAAGATTCATTCCCTTTGGTGCAAGAGAAGAAAAGACTGGTGTTTCAAGTTTAAAGTGCCACAGTCTGGTTGAAGACATTAAACTTAGCGCTCATGGGAGGCACCCCAAAGCATATCCTTTTGTTTTGTTGTTTGTTTTATTTTGTTTGACTTATATTTTGTTTTTGTTTTCCTTTATGTTTTATTTTACTTTGGTATTTTAGTGTTTCAAGTCTTTTGTCATGTTTTTGCATTCAGTTACTGCGATCGAGCGCAGGTCTCCACTTTTGGTTTCATTGCATTCTGTCAGTGCGATCGTATGCACCATGTGTGCATTTGAGCGCACCTCACCCACACACGTACTCCACTGCACGAGTGCGATCGAGCGCACCAGATGTGTGATCGAGCACACTTAGACAGTAGGGCACGTGACCTATTTTAGGTCACTTTCCCCCATTCCCCACATCCTTTTTTTTCCCTACGGCCACCACCATCATCGCATATCACACACACCACCCCATAGTTATCGCGTTATTTTATTTTTGCCTTTGTGAACTTTCATTTCATCTTTTTATCTTTAGTTTTGTTTTCTTTTTAATTGTTTGTATGTTTTCTTATTTTGCAGGGACAAGTGTGTTTCACTTCAAGTTTGGGGGTGTGCTATGAGCCATGCTTTCGAAAACTATGTCGTCCCTATCCCGAGTACATTCTTTCCTTAATTTAGACACATTGGGGACAATGTGTCACTTAAGTTTGGGGGTATGGGCACACATGTTCACACACACTTTGTCCCAATTTCATGTTATTTGTTTTGTGTGTTGTTTGTTTAGTTGAAAAGAAAGAAAGAAAGAAAGTTTATGCATGTTCATGTTTGCTCTAAAATTTTAAGTTGATCTAGAAAGAATTATGGCTTGAATTCATCAATGAGCTTAAAATTTTGAACACATGATCTGATGAGTGAATCTGTTAGTTTGATTACTTGTTGAGGATAGTTGAAAGTGCTAAAATATTCATATTTTCAGCCCTTATCTTGCATTTTTTAATCCTTTGGTTTTGGTTAATTAGGCCATTTTACTTCTTTTTGTGTTTTTTCATGATTTTATAGGCTTTTGGAAGAAAATGAAGAAAAACTAGGAGATTTGGGTTCAAAAAGGAGAAGATGGAAATTTGGAACTCCCTGGTACTACGATCAATCGCAGAGTACCTGCGATCGAGCGCAACATCAGAAAAGACACTGCACGAGCCAGGCCAGGAGCAATCGAGCGCAGGCCAAAAGCATCGATTGCAGACGTGCGATCAAGCGCACACGGGCTGCGATCGAGTGCACCCGTGCGCAGGAGACATCCCAAGTGGCGGCTACAATGTCCCTATTTCCATATTAGGGTTTTTCCAACTCCAAATTGTAATAGGATTGAAATTCTACGAAATCCCTAGGGTTTACTACTTTTCCAGGGACTTCTAAAGCCTATAAATAGACCTCTTAGCCTCTAGGAATAGGTGTGGAGAAAAGAGGCACAAACTTTGGAAAGGAACTGAAGGCTGAATCAAGAGGAGTTTGGGTTTTTTCTTCTCTTCCACCCTTTTTATCTTTATTATGTAGTTTATACTTTGTTTAGGGCTAGATTGAAGCCCTAGTTATGTTAAATTAATATTTCAATATTGGCGCCTTGTGATGATCATGTTGTGCTATTTAACTTGATTAATACCTGTTTGCATGAATTCCTCATATGTGTATGCCTGATCAACATGTGCATGTAGTATGGACTTGTTAGTTAGATTAATTTGGATGACCGAGTCCTGGGTTTAACATAAGTAACAAGAGATATCCATGCCGGATTCTTGGGTTAATCAATATAGGGAACCGGGAGTATGTGTCCATGCCCTAGGCCTTGTGTGTTTGTCGATTTCCATAGAACATATGCTTTTCTAAAGAACAACTTAGTATAGACCATGCTAAATCCTTTAGGAAAGAAAAGAGTTAGAGTATGGACCAAGTGCTTAACTCGTTCCTTAGGAAAATCAATAGCTTAAGGAGTTAGGGTTTAACCCTTAGGTTGGCAAACATTAAATATGCATAACTTGATCAAAGCATTGGCATATTGTTATATTAATTGAATATAATTAGTGGTGGATATCAAAACCCTAATCCTTTTTAGTTTTTGTATATCTTTTATTTTATTGAATTCAATCGTGACAATTGAATTTTATCTTTAAATTAAATAGGAAATTACTTCTAAACATAATTTACCAATCCTCGTGGGAATGATCTCGTATTTGCCTGCTATACTATTGTTTTGATCTTGTGCACCTGCGAGTTAAAACGTACAATTATTTACCTATTAATTTAGGTAGATTTTTGCACAACAAAAATCACATGTTTGATCTAATCACACAAGCACATTAGCACATAATTTGTGAGGTATGACATGAGGTCTGATATGTGTGTTTTTGTATCTTGGATGAAATTGGATGACTTATTAGATGACACTATGGCATATATAGTAGTGAAAAAAAAAACTATGAAATAAATGATCATTGATGGCTTTTCACTGAGTAATTGGACCTCTTGCCTCAAAGCATTGAGTGTTCACGTCAAAAGGTGAAAATTGTTGAATTGATCAATGTCATGGTTAGTTGGTTTTGTAGCCTTTTTTACTCGAGTTAGTAGGTCCTTAGGGGTGTCTCTACACCTAATGCCCTAAAACCACCTAGTTTGGGAGCAATTGACTTAACACTCGCTACAAGGGTCAATTAGAAAGCTTAAGGGAACCAACATTGCACAACCTGACCAAAAATAATAATAATAATAATAATAATAATAATAATAATAATAAAAAAAAGAATAGAAAAAAAAAATGCCATTGTGTCATTCTAATAGGGACTCTAGTGAATTTTGAGATATGGAGCCATTACATATTGGAAATATTTGGAAGCCTCATAATTTTGTACTAATTCACTGTACACAAATTTCAAACTTGTGATGATTTAGCATATCCTTTGTAAGTAATTGAATTTTGAGATTCCAATTCATTGTGAAGATGGAGCTCATTTTTTTTTAAGCTTGCTTATGAATGAAAATCATAATCTTGAAGTGATGCTTTAATTTTTGAAATAACATGAACTGTGCATAATGTTTGTGGGTAACATTTCTAGAAAACTCTCACGAGACTTCACTCGTTCACTAAGGAATTCCTAGGGGTTTAAAAGGCTTGTTGCATATGCTAAATGCAATCGTATATCCCACGAAAGATGGATTTATCTTTTTGTTTTTTGTTTTTCCATTCTTGTTTTTAGTTTTGTATTGCTAAGGGACTAGCAATATGTAAGTTTGGGGGTGTGATAAGTGCTAAAATATTCATATTTTCAGCCCTTAACTTGCATGTTTTAATCCTTTGGTTTTGATTAATTAGGTCATTTTAATTCCTTCTTGTGTTTTTCATACTTTTGTAGGCTTTTGGAAGAAAATGAAGTAAATCTAGATCATTTGGGCTCAAAGAGAGAAGATGGAAAAATTGGGAGCTCTCTGACACTGCAATCGATCACAGGGTAGCTGCGATCGAGCACAGTACCCGAGAACACCAAACACAAATCAGGCCAGGAGCGATTGAGCGTAGGCCAGAAGAAGGATCGATCGCAGACCTGCGATCGAACGAACACAGGTTGCGATCGATCGCACCCGTGCGCAGGAGACATATCAAGTGGCGGCCAGATTGTCATTCTTTCCATATTAGGGTTTTCCAACTCCCAATTGTAATAGGTTTTGAAACCCTACGAAATCCCTAGGTTTACTACTTTGTCAAGGACTTCTAAAGCCTATAAATAGACCCTTAAGCCTCTAGAATAGATATACTTTGTAAAGAGAAGAAGAGGAGCTCTTCAAGTTCAAGTCACGGGTTTATTCTTTTCCTTTCTTTTATTTTATTTATGAAAATGTTTAACATCAATTTTATTTGTAGCTAATTTAATTAGTAGGGCTAGATTGAAGCCCTAGTTATGTTTAGTTAATATTTCAATATTGGCGCCTTGTGATGATCTTGTTGTGCTATTTAACTTGATTAATGCCTACTTACATGAATTCCTCATATGTGTGTGCCTGATCAACATATGCATGTGGTATGGACTAGTTAGTTAAATCAATTTGGATGGCCGAGTCCTGGGTTTAACATAACTAACAAAAGAATCCACACTGCGATTCTTGGGTTAATCAACATGGGGAACCGGGAGTATATGCCATGCTCTAGGTCCCATGTGTTTGTCGATTTCCATAGAACATATGCTTTCCTAAGGAATAACTTAGTATACATCATGCTAAATCCCTTAGAAAAGAAAAGAGTTAGAGTATATGCCATGCCTAACTTGTTGCTTAGGGAAATCTATAGCCTTAGGAGTATTCGCCATGCCCTTAAGTTGACAAACATTAGATATGCATAACATGATCAAAGCATTGGCATATTGTTATATTAGCTAAATATAATTAGTGGTGGATATCAATGCCCTACCTTTTATTATCATCACTTAGACAATCAATCTTTGTTTTACTTAAGAAATTTATTTTTAAACAAAAATTCAGCAATCCTCATGAGAATGATCCTGTACTTGCACCATATACTACTATGTTGACCTTGTTCACTTGCAGGTAAAACGTACAATTATTTACCTATTAATTTAGGTAGATATTTTGCACATCACGCACCTCACAGTGCGATCGATAGCACATCCAGAGAGCAACACAGTACTGCGATAATTATAGATCTATTTTTTTTTCTTTTGTTTTATGCAGGGTCAGTTGAGTCTGCATCTTTGTAACTTTTATTTTTAATTTTGTTTTTATTTTCCCTTTTTATTTTAATCTTTTGTTATTTTTAATTTCACACATGTGGGTCGGCACTCTAACTCTCCATGGACCATGTTCTTTATGCCATGACCCTTATCATAGTGTTAGAGAATGTCCTACATTAAGGCAAATTTCTAACAAAAACATGAACGCAACATTCTATAGACCGGGGAATAGCCACTATTTTGATTCCTGTAACCCAACATAGAGCCTACAATCCAATCTTTCATGGCAAGCTCAAGCTCCTAAAAATCATTCATATTCCCCTCAATCAGATCCACCACTACAAGATCAGTTGGCTGCCATGCAAAAGACATTAAATATACTTGTAAAATCCATGGCTAGTCGAAACATCTCTCCTATTCAGCTAGCCACCCAACTCTAGGTATGTGCCACATGTTCTTGTTTTGATCATTCTACTGAAACGTGTCCTTTGTATCTATCTGCAAATCAGGAGCAAGAGTCAAGGCTGAATAGACTGAAAGGTATGATACACACCCTGGTGACTTCTCAATAGTAGTTCATGATTTCTCAACAGCAGTTCATGACTAATCAAAAATAAACCAATGCTAAGCATGAGCAGTCCATTCAAAGGTTGGAAGTACAAATGGAAAAATTGGCTAGGGAGCTGAGTGCATCTCCAATCAATTGGCGTCAACAATACCAAGAAGAAGAGTGTCAAAGTCAGTTGGTGGAAAATCCCAATGGACAATACATGGAGGAAGAGTGCACCTACTATCATGAGCAAGCTGTCTCATTGAGGAGTGAAGAGGTGGTTGAAAATCAAGTGGAAGAGGGGAAAGAGGAGCAAACCGAAGATCCACAAGAGCCATATCAGGAAAAAGAAGAAAGCATTGAGATTTTTCCACCATTAACTCTTATTCTTGAAACACCAAGAGGCCAAGAGAGAAGTCTGTTAGAGCTACCACATGAGCAATTTGAGGACATCAAGATAGAAAAGCTCACTGAGTTTTCTTCTTACTTTATTCCAGTTCATGATTCCCCACCGGATGAGCAACTGTTTGAGAAAACTCAGAGTGGTCCTCCCCGATCTAGAAACACTTGGAATCACCTTGTAGCAGAAAAGATTCATTCCCTTTGGTGTAAGAGAAGGAAAGATTGGTGCTTCAAGTTTAAAGTACCACCGTCTGGCTGAAGACATTAAACTTAGCGCTCATGGGAGGCACCCCATAGCATATCCTTTTTATTTTGTTGTCTGTTTTATTTTATTTTATTTTTGTTTTCCTTTGTGTTTCATTTTACTTTAGTGTTTTAATGTTTTGAGTCCCTAGTCAATTTTGTTACATTCTGTTATTGCGATTGAGCGCACCCTAAGTGAGATCGAGCACAGTAACCAACTTTTCGCTGCATTGCATTCTGTCAGTGCGATCGAGCACACCATGTGTGCATTCGAGCACACATCACCAAAACACGCACTCCACTGCGCGAGTGCGATCGAGCACACCATGCGTGCGATCGAGCACACTCAGGCAGCGGCCACATGACCTATTTTGGGTCACTTTCCCCCATTCCCCACATCCTTTTTTTCCCTGCGCCATACACACTCCATCACTGCAAATCACCACACCACCCCTTATCCCTCACTTCCACTGGTCTTCAACCACCACCTCACCGCACCTCCACAACGCCACCACACAACCACACAACCCATTTTCCCTTCACACAACACATCACACACCCAACTCCTACTCCCCCAACTTCCATTTTTACATAATTTTTGCAAATTGTGGGTGTTTCACCACCCACATTTGCATCTCTGTGGTTGGGTTTTCATCTTTTGCAGGGGGTTTTGGGCAATCGTTGCCATGCCTTAGCAACCTTGGTCATCACAGTACACCAGGTGTTCGACAGAAATCCCCAACCAAGCATCCTCTTTGGGACAACTTTGAGCAGGGACCACAGTCTGGCTGAAGACGTTAAACTTAGCGCTCATAAGAGGCACTCCATAGTTATCTTGTTATTTTATTTTTGTCTTTGTGTATTTTCATTTCATCTTTTTATCTTTAGTTTTGTTTCCTTTTAGTTGTTTTTGTGTTTTCTTGTTTTGCAGGGGCAAGTATGCTTCACTTCAAGTTTAGGGGTATGCAATGAGCCATGCTATTTCAAACAGTTTGTCCATCTCTTGGGTAAATTCTTTGCATATTATACACACATTGGGGATAATGTGTAATTTAAGTTTGGGGGTATGGGAGACACCTTACACACACTTTGTCCCAGCTTTCTTTTATTGTTTATGGAAAAAGAAAAAAAAAAATTTCCCAGTTTTATTTATTTATTTTTTTGTTGTTTGTGAAAAGAAAAAAAAAATATATGCATGTTCATGTTTGCCTTAAAATTTTGGCTGATCTTAAGAATTGTGATTTGATTTCATTGGTGAGCTTAAAATTTTGAACACATGATCTGATAATTGAATTTTTCAGTTTGGTTACTTGCTTAGGACAGTTGAAAATTCACATGTTTGATCTAAGCACACAAGCACATTAGCACATAATTTGTGAGGTATGACAGGGGGTCTGATATGTGTGCTTTTGTATCTTGGATGAAATTGGATAACTTATTAGATGAACACTGTGGCATATATATATATATATATATATAATAATAATAATAATAACAATAAAAATGAATGAAATAAATGATCATTGATGGGCTTTTCACTGAGTAGCTGGACCTCTTGCCTCGAAGCATTGAGTGTTTACGTCAAAAGGTGAAGAATTTGGATGTGATCAATGTCATGGTTAGTTTGGTTTTGTAGCCTTTTTGACTCGAGTTAGTAGGTCCTTAGGGGTGTCTTTACACCTAATGCCCTAAAACCATCTGGTTTGGGAGCCATTGACTTAACACTCGTTACATGGGTCAATTAGAAAGCTTAAGGGAACCAAACATTGCACAACTTGACCAAAAAAAAAAAAAAAAAAGAGAAGAGAAAAAGAAATATGCCATGGTTGTTCATTTTAATAGGGATTTCGATGAGTTTTGAGAGATGGAGACATTACATGTTGGAAAGATTTGGAAGCCTCATAATTTTGTGCTAAGTTCACTTCACACTATTTTCAAACTTATGATGTTTTAGCATGTCTTTTGTACGTAATTGAACTTTGAAATTCCAATTCATTGTGAAGATGGAGTTCATCTTTTTAAGCTTGCTAATGAATGAAAAGCATGATCTTGAAGTGATACGTACTTTTTGGGGATGACATGAACTGTGCATGATGTTTGTGGGTAACATTTCACTACAAAAATTATGTTGTTTAGTTACGGTAGTTTAGTAACGTGTCACTAGGGTTAACACGTTACTAATACTTAGTAACATGTATATAGTAACGTGTCTGGCATGTTACTAATTTGGATGTTGCTAAATCCAGTTTAGTAACGTTTCAAGACTGACATGTTACTAAATAGTAACGTGTCAGTTTTTAGACACGTTACTAATACTTAGTAACGTGTCAAAAAATGACACGTTACTAATTTTTAAGATTTGTGTACCCTTCTAGTACTGTACTGTGTGCTCTGTTCTGTTCTTGTAGTGAAGTACTGATTATGCCAAGTGTAAGCCCTGCGCTTGCGAGGCAAAAAGTGACGTGTACATGTAAAATGCTAGTTTGTGGATGCATGGGTGAATTCTGTATTCCTCAATTATGGTCTTATTTATTTCAACACATGACTGGAAGACCCAAATGATTTTCTTTTTTGATCCGCCTATATATCCTCCGAAAGGCGAATTATCAATCCTTCAATGAGAATTATGAGACCTGGTTGGGCTTCTACAAATGCACTAAATCAAAATCTTTTTTCTTGTATTGTTATTATTTTGCTAACGAGTGTACAAATGGTCCATGACAAAATTCTAAGGGAGAGTTGCTTTGCCCATATCCATTTTATCTTTGATTTCATTGCATTTAGATTTGAGTTTACTTGCCGTCCAAAATATATCTAGAAATGAAATCATCCATCTAATTTTATTGATGAGTAAGCGAAACTAACTGATTTTTTACTAATTTATAAAAGTCTGCCCTGATGAGCTCAAAGGACAACGTGATCAATTGGCTTTCCACGTCTAAATCTTGATTGAATGTGCTCAGAAACATATATAAGATGTTAAAAGGTCTAAAACGCCTCTAAGAATTAACTGGTACAACGACTTAATATGGTTTTTCACAAGCAAATCCCAAAGCACCCATAAAATAAATTACTCTCGGCTAGAGAAAGACAGGCTGATACTAAAAGGGTAATTAACCCAATATTTTAACAAAACTCACAAAATATACTATTTAACAAACTCTTTACTCAATGTTAAATTTATCTCTCTTAAATAGTAGGAGGTGGATCTTTGCCACTACAAAAGGGTATATCATTGGCTTAGAGAACCCAATGAAGACCAAGAAACCCATTAATATCAGCGCACTTACAACACATAAAACAATACCCAATCTTCACAATTTTAAGATACACCAAATAAGTAAAAGATAGAACACAGCAATACTAAAGTGAAAGTTCTTTTGCAATTAGAAGATAAAGACCTTCATGCAATACCATACAAAAATCGGAGTGCACTATTCACTTCGGACTTTTGTCAAATAGTTACTAAGCTTCTACTCAATGGCATATAAAACAAACAATTAAAAAAGAAACACACAGAAATATGGAATACAAATGCAGATACAATGTGAATAAGTTGTCCTGGAGGACGAGAGGACAAATGGGTGAAAAAAAATTTGAGAAATTTTTTTATTTGCCATTCACTCAAATATGAGAAATTTGAGTATATATATATACCTGCAGTATAATATTGGAGAGGGAGAGAGTGTCGGAGAGTCACCTGGCTTCGACGCCGCCGGAGTGAGAGAGGCCGCCGGGAGGGAGACAGTGCTAGCCAAAGTAGAAGAGAGAAAAACGAGCGAGGGAGAGAGGAGGGCATACGTGCGCGTGGGAGGAGCTAGAAGCAAAAAGAGAGAACGCCGGAGAGTGAGAAACGCCGGAGGAGGAAGAGAGAAAAATCACTGTTTGGGAGCTGGGGTATGGTACTGGCGAGGTGGAGGGAAAGAAGAGGAAGAAAAAGAAGAGGCCAGGAGAATAGGGGGAAAAGAAACTAAGCTAGCACGCGCTGGGATGGGGAAAAATATCAAACCAATTAGTAACGTGCCACAGTGGCACGTTACCAATTTTTATGTTTTGAATTTTTTTTTTAAAAAAACTATATATATATAGTGTCCGAAAAAGTATATTGTGTCGGGAAATATATGTATATAGTGTCGGGAAAACTGTGGGGAAAAAAAATATATATATATAGTGTCAGAAAAACGCTTGTTGGACAAGGATTTTATTCTGTAAAAAATTGTGTCGGAAAAACTTCTTCCATCTGGATGTATAAAATTGTCATATACAGGGGCAAAAACTATATTGTTTCGACTTGACGGGATGAACTTAAATAAATACTAAATTATTATTTTTTGGATATCTTAAGGAACTATAAATTAATTTTGATACCACATAGAGTCGTTAATAATTGCAAATCAAGTAAACCACAGCAACTGTCAAATTTTTAAATAAATTGACAACACATACTAAAATGTTTAAATAAATTGACAACATGCATAAACTAAAATGATTTATTTAGTTTTCATAATAATTTTGTTATATTTTATAATAACATATACTAAAGTAGCTACGAAGAATAAAGATAATTAAACTATTCAATTACTCTTTGTTATATTTTATAAAGCTTTCCATTTGATATATTTATCATATTGTAATTATAATTAAACTATTCAATGTTATTAAAAAATAACATTGTGATTTTTATTGTGATTTTTAGAAATCACAATATTCTAGACTATATACGGAGTTGCTAGTATTTTGCTAAATACATATATATTTTTAAAATAACCAATATGTAACTAAATAATATTAATGGAATTAATTAATTGAACAAAAAATTAGTAACGTGTCAGTTTGACACATTACCAATTAGTAACGTGCCAAAATGACACGTTACTAATTTGTAATGTGTCTAATTGACACGTTACTAATTTGTAACGTGCCATACTTACACGTTACTAATTTGTAACGTGTCAGTTAGACACGTTACAAATTAGTAACGTGTCTGATTTCACACGTTACTAAAATAATTAGTAACGTGTCACAACTTGACACGTTACTAATTTGTAACGTGCCAAAAAGTAATGAATAGTTAACACGTTACTAATTGATATGTTTTTTGTAGTGTTTCTGGAAAACCATCACGAGACTTCACTCGTCCACTAGAGAACTCTTAGGGGTTTAAAAGGCTTGTTGCATATGCTAAATGCAATCGTACATCCCACGAAAGATGGATTTATCTTTTTGTTTTTAGTTTTCTATTTAATTTTTAGCTTTGTATTGCTAAGGGACTAGCAATATGTAAGTTTGGGGGTGTTGTAAGTGCTAAAATATTCATATTTTCAGCCCTCAACTTGCAAGTTTTAGTTAATTAGGTCATTTTAATTCATTTTTGTGTTTTCCACACTTTCGTAGGCTTTTGGAAGAAAATGAAGTAAATCTAGAAGATTTGGGCTCAAAGAGAAAAGATGGAAAAAATAGGAGCCCCTGACACTGCGATCGATCACAGGTTCCTTGCAATCGAGCGTAGTACCAGAGAAGACAAAGCACAAATTAGGCCATGAGCGATCGAGAGCACAACAGAAGAGGCTCGATTGCAGAGCTGCGATTGAGCGAACACAGGTTGCGATCGATCGCACCCGTGCGCAGGAGACACATTAGAGCTGCGGCCAGAATTCTAGTATTTCCATATTAGGGTTTTCCAACTCCCAATTGTAATAGGATTGAAACCCTACGAAATTCCTAGGTTTACTAGTTTGTCAAGGACTTTTAGAGCCTATAAATAGACTCTAAACCTCAAAAATAAACATCCTTAGAAGGGGCACAACTTGGGGAGAGGAATTTGGAGGCTACTTCTAGGAGCGGTTTTCGATTCTTTCTTTCCCTTCTCTTTTCTTTTTATTTTAATTATGTGTAACTAACTCTTAAGGATGGCTAGATTGAAGCCCTAATTATGCTTATTTAATATTTCAATATTGGCGCATTTGTGATGATCATGTTGTGATTTTTAACTTGATTAATTCATATTTTCATGAATTCTTCATATGTGTGTGACTGGCCATTATATGTATGTGGTATGGACTAGTTAGTTAAATCAATTTGGATGACCGAGTCCTGGGTTTAACATAAGTAACAAAAGAAATCCACACCGGGTTCTTGGGTTAATCAACTTGGGGAACTGGGAGTATACACCCATGCCCTAGGCCTCATGTGTTTGTCGATTTCCACAAAATATATGCTTCCCTAAAGAACAACTTAGTATACACCCATGCTAAATCCTTTAGGAAAGAAAAGAGTTAGAGTATACACCCATGCCTAACTCGTTGCTTAGGAAAATCTATAGCTTAAGGAGTATACACTCATAGCCTTAGGTTGACAAACATTAGATATACATAACATGATCAAAACATTGGCATATTGATATATTATCTAAATATAATTAGTGGTGGATATCAAAGCCCTACCTTTAGTTTTTCATTTATCTTTAGATCTTTTTATTTCTTTTTTACAATATCAATTCAGTGACAAGTTGATATTTTTAATTATCACAATCTCTGTGGGATCAACCTCGTACTTACTACATTATACTATTGTTTTGATCTTGTGCACTTGTGAGTTAAAACGTACTAAATATTATCTGTTAATTTAGGTAGTATTTGGCACAACAAATCTTTCAACTAATGTTGAAGATGAAGCTTCGTCATTGACAAACTCATGTATTCTCGTATTTTGTTCATACAATTTTGACTTTGAAATTGTATTTTGTTGTAGATTTTCATTCAATTGGTTGATTCATATCTTTTAATTGAATGTGATGAACTATTATGTGTTGGAGTTGGATATTTGATGTGTTTCATCCTTTGGATATATCAAATCATTCGATTGAAATCGGATATCCGTTGTGATTCATTAACCAAACGGATACATAGGATGATTTAATTTCAAATCGGATATTTGTTATGATTTGTAAAAAAGGTGGTTTCATTGAACGATTTAAACTAGATATTTGTAAAACATCGAACAACAGTTTGAGCAAAAGAGTTTGTCGATTGTAGGAACATATACGAGAATATAGAGTTAAGATTTGGCGAAGTGAATTCTTAAACCTTAGTGTTCTCTACCATTTTATTTCATCATTTTCTTTACTTTATGTTTTATTTTGTACGACAAAAATCATGAATTCGAAACTAGGTTAAAATAGAGTTAGTTTAAATAGAAAGTGATTTACACAACACAAATCCCTGTGGATCGATCTCGCACTTGCACACACGCTAAATTGCACACGACTCATGCGCTTGCGAGTATAATTAAATTTGTACATCAAATTTTGGCGCCGTTGCCGGGGATTTGTTTGTTTGTGAAATTGATTTTTATTTGATTTGATTTTATTTTTCTACTAGTTATTTTCTTTTTGCAATTTTATTTTATTGTAGATTATCCTTGTTGTTTTGTAAAAAAAGGTTTGTTGTTTATGTTTTTCTTCCTGCAGTTTCGGAGAATTTCAGTCTCTGTCAGTACGCTCGATCGTACTCCATCTGTGATTGAGCACACTCGTGCCTTTTGCAGCGAGCAGCCCGCATGCCTGCGCTCGATCCATTCTGCAAGTGCACCCGAGCGCACAGTAAACGCACATCTACGCTCGATCGCATCGTTCGTGCGCTCGAGCGCACCACCAGAAGCAGCTAAGCACATTTTTTTTTTTTTGTTGTTTTGAAATTTCTTTTGTATATTTTTGTTGTTAGTTAGTTCTATTTTATTTGTCTTTTGTTTGGTTGTTTGTGTCCTTTTTGTGATTACTCATTGTTGTTTAGTCAGTTTGTTCGAGCACTCGAGATTGGTGTATGCTTGGTCGGAGATCCTTGAACTTAGATTTGACACCTTTGGATCCCAACATTGATAGAACTCTTAGGAGAACTTGGAGAGCACCTATTGAGAGTGAGGATAGAGGTGAAATGGAAGACCAACAAGGTAATATACCCTAGAATATGGAGCAACGTAGGGTTGAACATGAGGATGCTAGAGCTGGGAATCCCGAGCAAGCTAGAGCTTGGAACGTAGACTTCACTACATCACTTAGGGAGTTGTTTGCACCTGTGGACTTCACTACATCCCATTCATGTATACTGTTGCCACCAACCAATGCTACTCATTTTGATTTGAAACCATAAACCATCCAACTCCTACCTTCGTTCCATGGCCTTGAACTTGAAAATCCTTACAGTCATGTAAAGAAATTCAAGGATATTTGCGTAACATTCAAGTTTCAAAATTTTTCCGAAGAGTCTATCCATCTCAAACTATTTCCTTTCTCTCTGCACAACAAAGCTAGGGCATGGTTGGATTCCAACACGCCCGGATCTATTACATCTTGGGAAAGCTTGTTAAGCAAGTTCTACAACAAGTATTTCCCAATGTCAAAGGTCAATGAATGCAAAAAGGAAATAAGTTCCTTCACTTAGGAGGAGGACGAGAAATTTTCGGAGAGTTGGGAAAGAATTAAGGAGTTGATGATAAGATGCCCTCCACATGGATATGAGAAGTGGAGACTCGTTCAATTTTTCTACCAAGGATTGACCCAATCCAATCGTAGTATGATTGAGTCAATGAATGGGGGAGCATTCTTAAGTTTGACAGGGGATGCAGCATATAAGGCATTAGACAAGTTGTCCGATAGCTCATAGCAGTGGGATTGTTTGAGTTGTTGGGATAAATCTGCCCGTATCCCCAAGAAAGGTGGCATCTATGAGGTTAAGGAGGACACTGATTTGAGGATAAAGATAGATGCCCTGACCAAGAAGGTTGAAGCTCTTGCAGTGGGTTAGTCCGTAAATGCTGCTAACACATTCAATGTTGATGGTTGTTCAATATGTGCTAATCCTATGCACTTAGCATGGAATTGTCCATTTTCACCGGCTTTTGCCGAGTGCTCCATGGAACAAGTGAATGCTTTCAACGATTTTAGGATGCAAGCAAACCGACCTTATTCGGAAACATACAATCCAGGGTGGCGAAACCACCCTAATTTCTCATGGATGCAGAACCAACCAATGAACCAAGGATTTCCCCCACATGCTCAGAACCATGGTCGTTCGGCTCAACCAGTGCAACCTTCTACATCTTCATCACAATCATCGCTGGAAGAAACAATGAAGGCATTCATACAATCGAATAGCCAGACCATACAAGAGCTCAAAAATTCTACCATGGCAAATACCCAAGCGATAGATGAAGTGAAGAATGCCACCATGGTTAACACCCAAGCAATTGTGAAGATGGAGCGTCAGATTGGATAGATAGCCAATCACTTGAGTGAGAGAGAAAAGGGGAAGTTACCCAGTCAGCCCGTGCCCAACCCAAAAGGTCAATATAGGGTTGGGAATTCCTCAAATCCTACACACAGGCAAGAACATGTGCAAGCGATTGTCACACGGAGGTCAGGGAGACAAGTGGACAATCAGGTGTTGTTCCACAAGTACCCACCTAAATTAATAGGCAAATAACTGGATGTTTTACCTACAAGTGCACGAGGTCAACATAGTAGTATAATGTGCAAATACGGGGTCATTCCCATGAGGACTGTTGAATCTTGTCTAAAATTAATTCCCAAAGTGAAATAAAACAAAAGATTGGATTTAAATTGATAATGATAAAAAGGTAGGGCTTTGATATCCATGACTAATTATATTTAGCTAATATATCAATATGCCAATGTTTTGATCATGTTATGAATATCTAATGTTTGTTAATCTAAGGGCATTGGTGTCTAATCCTTAAGCTATTGATTTCCCTAAGCAACGAATTAGGCATGGGTGTCTACTCTAATTCTTTTCTTTCTTAAAGGATTTAGCATGGGTGTCTACTAAGTTGTTCTTTAAGAAAGCATAAAACTGTGAAAATCGACAAACACATGAGGCCTAGGGCATGGGTGTCTACTCTCGGTTCCCCATGTTGATTAACCCAAAAATCCAGTGTGGATATCTTTCGTTACTTATGTTAAACCCAAGACTCGGTCATCCAAATTGATTTAACTAACCAGTCCATACCACATGCACATGTTGATCAGGCACACACATCTGAGGAATTCATGAAACTAGGTATTATTCAAGTTAGGCATCATAACAAGATCATCACAAAGGTGCCAATATTGAATATTAACAAAACATAACTAGGGCTTCAATCTAGCCCTACTAAATAAATTAACTACACATAGAGTTGATGTTAAACATCTTCATAAAATAAAAGAAAAGAAAGGAAAAGAATAAACCCGAGACTTGAACTTGAGGAGCTCCAATTCTTCTCCTTACAAAGCATACCTATTCTAGAGGCTTAAGGGTCTATTTATAGGCTTTAGAAGTCCTTGACAAACTAAGGAATTCGTAGGGTTTCAAAACCTATTACAATTGGGAGTTAGAAAACCCTAATATGGAAAGAATGACAATCTGGCCGCCATTTGATATGTCTCCTACGCACGGGTGCGATCGATCGCAACCCATGTGTGCTCAATCGCAGGTCTGCGATCGAGCCTCTTCTGTTCTGCGCTCGAACGCTGATTGCCTGCTTCGTTCTATGTCTTCTTTGGTACTGCGCTCGATCGCAGGTAACCTGTGATCGATCGCAGTGTTAGGGGCTCCCATTTTTCCCATCTTCTCTCTTTGAGCCCAAATCTTCCAGATTTACTTCATTTTCTTCCAAAAGCCTACCAAAGTATGGAAAACACAAAAAGGAATTAAAATTACCTAATTAACTAAAACTAAAGGATTAAAACATGCAAGGTAAAGGCTGAAAATATGAATATTTTAGCATTTAACACACCTCCAAACTTACATATTGCTAGTCCCTTAGCAATACAAAACTAACAACAAAAGTGAAATAGATAAATCCATCTTTCGTGGGATGTACGATTGCATTTAGCATATGCAACAAGCCTTTTAAACCTCTAGGAATTCCCTAGAGGACGAGTGAAGTCTCGTGAGGGTTTTCCAGAATTGTTACCCACAAACATCATGCACAGTTCATGTTATCCCAAAAATTAAAGTATCACTTCAAGATCATGATTTTCATTCATTAGCAGGCTTAGAAAGATGAACTCCATCTTCACAATGAATTGGAATCTCAAAGTTCAATTACTTACAAAAGACATGCTAAATCATCACAAGTTTGAAAACAGTGTAAAGTGAATTAGCACAAAATTATGAGGCTTCCAATTCTTTCCAATGTGTAATGTCTCTATATCTCAAAATTCATTAAAATCCCTAATAGAATGAACAACAATGTCATATTTCTTTCTTTCTCTCTCTCTCTCTCTCTCTCTCTTTTCTGGTTAGGTTATACAATGTTTGGTTCCCTTAAGCTTTCTAATTGACCCTTGGAGCGAGTGTTAAGTCAATGACTCCCAAACCAAGTGGTTTTAGGGCATTAGGTGTAGAGACACCCCTTGTTGTGCAAAATATTACCTAAATTAATAGATAATATTTGGTACATTTTTACTCGCAAATGCACAAAATCAAAACAATAGTATAGTGCAGCAAGTACGAGGTCGAACCCACGGAGATTGTGATTTGTTTAGAATTAATTAAAAATATCAACTTGTCACTGAATTGATATTGTGAAAAAGAAATAAAAAGATAATAAAGATAAAGTAAAGGTAAAGGCAAGGCTTTGATATCCACCACCAATTATGCTCAATTAATATAACAATATGCCAATGCTTTGATCATGTTATGCATATCTAATGTTTGTCAACCTAAGGGCATGACACATACTCCTTAAACTATAGATTTTCCTAAGCAACGAGTTAGGCATGGTGTATACTCTAACTCTTTTCTTTTCTAAGGGATTTAGCATGGTGTATACTAAGTTGTTCCTTAAGAAAGCATATGTTCTATGGAAATCAACAAACACATGAGGCCTAGGGTATGGTATATACTCCCGGTTTCCCATGTTGATTAACTCAAGAACCCGGTGTGGATTTCTTTTGTTACTTATGTTAAATCCAGGACTCGGCCATCCAAATTGATTTAATTAACTAGTCCATACCACATGCATAAAATGGCCAGTCACATACATATGAGAAATTCATGAAAATAGGAATTAATCAAGTTAAATATCACAACATGATCATTACAAAGGCGCCAATATTGAAGTATTAAATAAGCATAATTAGGGCTTCAATCTACCCCTCCTTGAGAGTTAGCTACACATAATTAAAATAAAAAGAAAAGAAAAGGGAAAGAAAGAACCGAAAATCGCTTCTAGAAGTAGCCTCCAAATTCCTCTCCCCAAGTTGTGCCTCTTCTAAGGATTTTAGGATGATTTGAATTGTGAGGCTTAGAGGTGTATTTATAGGGCTTAGGAGAGTTCTAGAAGCCCTAGTAATCCTAGGAATTTCGAAGATTTAAGTCCAAGTCCAATTAGGATAAAGAAAACCTAAGTCCAAATTGGAGAAGGATTCGCCCAGAATCGCGGTCCCACCTTGCAGTGTGATTTTGGCATTGTGGCGCTCCAAATTAGGAAAATACTATTTCAAAATTATAGAATTTTGAGTTAGCTTTCCAATGGCACTTGAATCATCTCAATCAGATATTTGAGCTGAAAGTTATGGTCAAAATACCGAGACATGTTCAGAATCCAATTTTGCATCCAATCCGATTTGACTTCAATGTGAGAAATTCCGATTTACTCCTTTCCTTTATTGGATTAAACTTAACCATGATTGGGTAAGCTTAACCATATCTTCTAGGTCTTCCCAATTTGCCCTTTAAGCTTGTAAGTTTTCCAGAAACGCTTTCTTTTCTTCCGAAAGCCTAAAAAACAAAGAAAATACAAAAATGAAGTAAAATGGCATAAATTAACTAAAACTAAAGGATTAAAACATGCAAGTTAAGGCTGAAAATATGAATATTTTAGCACTTATCACCCCTAAGGACCTTCTAACTCGAGTAAAAAAGGCTAGAAAACCAACTAACCATGACACTGATCAAATCAACATTTTTCACCTTTTGACGTGAACACTCAATGCTTTGAGGCAAGAGGTCCAGTTACTCAGTGAAAAGCCATCAATGATCATTTATTTCAAATCTTTTTTTTTTTTCATCACTATATATGCCATAGTGTCATCTAATAAGTCATCCAATTTGATCCAAGATGCAAAAACATACATATCAGACCTCATGTTATACCTCACAGATTATGTGCTAATGTGCTTGTGTGATCAGATCAAACATGTGATTTTTTTTTTCAACTGTCCTCAACAAGTAACCAAACTAACAAATTCACTCATCAGATCATGTGTTCAAAATTTTAAGCTCACTATTGAATTCAAGCCACAATTCTTTTAGATTAACTAAAATTTTTAGGGTAAACATGAACATGCAATTTTTTTTTTTTTTTTTTTCAAATAAACAAACAAACACACAAAACAAATAACATGAAATTGGGACAAAGTGTGTGTGAACATGTGTGCCCATACCCCCAAACTTAAATGACACATTGTCCCCAATGTGTCTAAGTAAAGGAAAGAGTGTACCTGGGAGATGGTCGACAACGTCTTGGAAAGCATGGCTCATAGCACACCCCCAAACTTGAAATGAAGCACACTTGTCCCTGCAAAATACGAAAACACACAAACAAGTAAAAATAAACAAAACTAAAAATATATAAATAAAAATTGAACTTAAAACACACTAAGCAAAATAAAAGGATAAACTATGGGGTGCCTCCCATGAGCGCTAAGTTTTACGTCTTCAGTCAGACAGTGGTCCCCGCTCAGTGCTGTCCAGAAGTAGATGCTTCAGAAAGTGGTGCTATATATTAGACAGACTGAAGTGCCAAATCTTGTGATGCCAAATCTTGATCTCTTGGTGCAAAGTTTGTTTCAATGTATGGCTTGACTCTGTGTACAGACTTTGAATGACTGGTCGGTCTGGGGGTTGTGAACCTCTAAAGCTCCATGAGAGAATACTTGTGTAACAATGCAGGGCCCAGACCATCTTGACTTAAGCTTTCCAGGGAAAAGTTTCAATCTTGAGTTATAGATCAAAACCTTTTGTCCTACTTGAAACTCCTTCCTGACTAGTTGCTTGTCATGGTATGCTTTGGTTCTGTCTTTGTAGAGCTTGGCATTCTCATATGCATCACACCTTAGTTCCTCTAGTTCATTTAGTTGGAGCTTCCTTTTGTCACCAGCTTACTTCATATCGAAGTTAAACTTCTTGATGGCCTAGTACGCTTTGTGTTCCAATTCCACTGGTAGATGACATGCCTCCCAAAAACCAAACGATATGGAGACATACCGATAGGTGTCTTGTAAGCAGTCCTATAAGCCCATAGTGCATCATTCAAGCGTAGTGACCAATCCTTCCTATTGGGGTTCACTGTCTTTTCAAGGATACCTTTGATCTCTCTATTGCTGATCTCAACTTGGCCACTGGTTTGAGAATGGTATGGAGTGCCAACCTTATGAGTGATGCCATACTTCTTTATCACATAGGCAAAGGCATAGTTGTTGAAGTGGCTCCCTCCATCACTAATGATTGCCCTAGGTGTCCCAAATCTAGCAAAGATGTTTTCCTGCAAAAACTTCACAACCACTTTATGATCATTAGTCCTTGAGGAGACAACCTCGACCCATTTAGACACATAATCCACACCCACAAGAATATATAGATAACCGAATGAGTTAGGAAATGGTCCCATGAAGTCAATACCCTAAACATCGAAGAGCTCTACAACTTGAATATTTTGCAGTGGCATTTGGTTTCTGGATGAGATGTTACCTGTCCTTTCGCATCTATCACAAGAGTTGCAAAACAAGAAAGCATCTTTAAACACATTAGGCCAATAAAAACCAGATTGTAATACCTTAAGAGTTGTTCTCTTGGCCCCAAAGTGTCCACCATAAGCAAACTGATGAACAGTGCTGCAAAATACTCAAGTGCTCTTCGTTTGGGACACACCTTCTAATGATTTGATCAGGGCAAAATTTGAATAAATAGGGGTCATCCCAATGGTATTGTCTAGATATGGATATTAACCTCTTCCTTTCTCGGCTAGACATACTTGGAGGAAACACCTTGGCAGTGATATAATTCACTATATCTGCATACCATGGGAGTTGGATATCAACTGCAAACAACTGCTCATTTGGAAAATTTTCATTCAATGGGAGCTCATCTCCTCCTTCTCGTGGTGTAATCTGGATAAGTGATCCGCCACCACATTCTCACTGCCCTTCTTGTCTCAAATCTCAAGGTCAAACTCTTGTAGTAATAATACCCATCTGATCAATCTAGGTTTAGCATCTTTCTTGGCAAACAAATATCTCAACGCAGCATGATCAGTGAATACAATAACCTTAGAACCAATTAGGTACGACCTAAACTTCTCCAAAGCAAATATGACAGCTAATAATTCTTTCTCAGTGGTAGAATAATTTAGCTGGGCATCATTCAATGTTCTAAAAGCATAATAAATGGCATGAGGTACCTTCTTGATTCATTGACCCAAGACAGCTCCTACGGCAAAGTCATTGGCATCACACATGAGCTCAAAAGGTAGACTCCAATCAGGTGCCCGCATGATTGGTGCAGATGTGAGCAGCTTTTTCAGTGTATTGAAAGCAATCATGCATTCTTTAGTCCATTCAAACTTGGCCTCCCTCCCTAGCAGTGCACAGAGGGGCCTAGAGATCTTGGAGAAATCCTTGATGAACCTTCTATAGAATCCGGCATGTCCAAGAAAACTCCTCACCCCCTTTACTATCAGAGGTGGGGGGAAGTTTGGAGATGATATCTATCTTGGCCTTATCCACCTCAATGCCCTTGCTTGAAATAGCATGACCAATACAATGCCTTGTTGAACCATGAAATGACATTTTTCCCAATTGAGCACTAGGTTGCATTCTTCACACCTCTTGAGAACATTCTTCAAATGGTGGAGGCATTCATCAAAACTAGACCCAAAAACACTAAAGTCATCCATAAATACCTCAATATTTTTCTCCACCATGTTTGAAAAAATGCTCATCATGCATATCTGGAATGTGGCTGGGGCATTACATAAGCCAAATGGCATCCTTATGTAGGCGAATGTGCCAAAAGGACATATGAAGGTGGTCTTCTCCTGATCTTCTGGTGCTATTGCAATCTGATTATAGCCACTGTACCCATCCAAGAAACAATAGTGGCTATGGCCAGCTAACCTTTCTAGCATTTGATCAATGAAGGGTAATGGAAAATGGTCTTTTCTCGTTACCTTGTTCAGTCTTCTGTAATCAATGCATACCCTCCACCCAGTGGTTACTCTTATGGGTATCAGCTCATCATCTTCATTCTTGACCACTGTGATCCCACTCTTTTTGGGCACTACTTGGACTGGACTGACTCATTTACTGTCTGAGATGGGATAAATGATGCCCACATCTAGCAGTTTTAAGACCTCTGCCTTAACTACCTCCTTCAAGTGAGGATTGAGTCTTCTCTGTGCATCCCTGGTTGGCTTTGCTTCGTTTTCAAGAAAGATCTGATGCATGCACTTAGTTGGACTTATTCCTTTGATATCAGCAATGGTCCACCCCAAAGCGGTTTTATGTTCTCTAAGAATTCTCAACAGCTTTTCTTCTTCCCCACAACTCAGATTTGCAGCAATGATGACTGGTAGTGTCTTGTTTTCTCCTAAGTATGCATATTTTAGGTGCTTTGGCAATTGCTTCAATTCCAGCTTGGGTGCATGGACAATAGAAGGAACAAGAGAGGTATTAGTAGGCTCAAGAATCTCAAAGGGAGGAGTATACTTACTTGAGTATTTTGGAGAAGCCTCAAGGTGATGCACTGTTTCAATGATGTCATTAGTAACATCTTCAGGTTCTGGCTCAATGTCCTGCCTTGTGAAACTATAGGTGAGGGTGGCCTCCAATGAATCTTTATGTTGGTCCTGCAAAACTGTCTCACTAAAATCTTGGATCATACAAACATTAAAACATTCTAAATATTTTTGAGTTAATTTCAATGCATCGAATATTTTGAATTCTATTGTCTCACCATTTACCTTCATGCTCGCAATACCCCTTTTCACACCTATTGTAGTGTCAGCAGTTCTCATAAAGGGTCTTCCTAAGATAATAGGTAAAGGTGATGGCATAGGAGATTCTTCTACATCCAATACAATGAAATCAGCAGGTAAAATGAATGTGCCTACCTTTATCTCGCCCACCAGCTCACTCATTATTTTTAGCATCCGATCCTCAAAATTAGAATCTGAGGGAGGTGGTTTGGCCTAGTATTTTTGCAATGGAGTTGCTTGATATTGAGGGGAATATGATTGATCATTGAACTGCGGATATGCCTGATGGTACAGTTCATAATTCCCAGGAGCTTGAGCTTGCCACGAGAGATTAGACTAGTTGCTCCATGTCGGGTTATAGGGATCAGAATAAAGGTCATTCCCCGGTCTAGAGAATGGTCTGTTCATATGTTCATAAGAATAATTAGAAAATTGTCCTGCTGTAGGACAATCTCTAACATGATGATAAGGACTATAGCAATATGAACATGGTCCATGGGGTGTTGGAATGCCTCCCCACATGAACTAAACTAATAGAATTAACATAATAACAACAGAAAAATAAATAAAAATAAAAACTCACAAACGGCCCTTAGGTGCACTTAGGGTTTTGGATGCAGGTTGCCGCAAGTGTGCTTGATTGCACGGCAGGGTGCGCTCGAGCGTAGTGCCGCAGATGGGTGCGAGTGTAGGAGGGGAAGGCTCGACCACAGCTGGCTTGATTCCTGCTGTATTGCGTCCGTGCGCTTGATCGCAATCATAGAGAAGGCAGCTACGAACCTGTTTGCAAATTCTAAAAAAATAAATAAATAAATAAAAACCAAACACAACAGAATTAAAATTAGCACTTAAAACAGAAAAATAAATTATTAAGCTAAAATTAATCCTTAAAATTTGACAATAAAACCGTTAAGCAATCCCCGGCAACGGCACAAAAAATTGATTGTGGTATTCTTGTGACCAAAAATATCAATTATAAAAATAATCACTCGCAATAGGACGAATCTTTGTAGGATACGGCTATGGAGAGGGTGTCGAACCTCAAGGACTGCAGGGGTTTTATTATTAAAATTTGAAAGATTAAAATTAACTTAATTAAAAAGATATTTGATTTGACTTTCTTTAAAACTAAAGTGCATGAAAATAAAAGAGATATAAAATAAGAGAGAGAGTGTAGGGTATTGACTTCACCTCTATCCGCACAACAATGGTTAATCATAATTAATCACAGAAATTCATTCTATGGATGTTATTAATAAACAAGAAACTACCTTATTAAAGAATAAGCATAATCTATCTATCTTCGGTTGGCACAGATCGTCCACCTAACCACTAAGATGCGGTACGACCCGTCTTCCCTAGGTATAAATTATCAAATTCTTTAACAGGATACATATAATCAATGAATAAGTGTAACCCATCTTCGGTTGGCACAGATTGTCTACCTAAATTACACTAAACTAGGGTGTAGTACAATCTGTTTTCCTTAGGCATGGCCTATCAAATCCTATTGATCATATGTCAATTAAACCCATTGTATAACCATCATTCTTATAATTACAAAAAGAAGAATGATTTGAGATCAATAAAAGTAAAATACTTTATAAGACAAGAGAAGAATTTCACAAATATTGATTTTGGAATTTAAGAACAATTGCATTTAATATGAAGAGCATAAATCAATTGTAGCAATCCTCATAGTTATAGAATCAACATGCATAAATTGAAAAACTAGAAATTAAAGATAATCAAATCATTGTGCTTGGATAGGGTTACATCAACACCCCACGAAGGGGTTTAGCTGCTCATGATCTTCTAAGCTCCAAAGACAAATTTCTGATTTCTAGCTCTAGGAAGCGGTGTCTTTTCTTTCAATGCTTAAAGGCCTATTTATAGGGCTTAGGAGAGTCCTAGAAGCCCTAGTAATCCTATAAATTTCGGAGATTTAAGTCCAAGTCCAATTAGGATAAAGAAAACCTAAGTCCAAATCGGAATAGGATTCGCCCAGAATTGCGTTCCTATCTTGCGGGGCGATTTTGGCATTGCGGTGCTTCGAATTAGGAAAATAATATTTCACAATGATTTGTAGAAATTTGAGTTAGCTTTTCAACGCCGCTTGAATCATCTCAATCGGATATTTGAGCTAAAAGTTATGGCCAAAATACCAAGACGTATGCAGAATCCAAAATTTGAATCCAATCCGATTTTGACTCCAATTTGAGAAATTCCGAATTAATCCTTTTCTTTATTTGATTAAACTTAACCACAAAATATAGGTCCTCTGTTATGATTGGCTAAGCTTAATCATATCTTCTAGGTGTTCTCAAAGTGTGCTTTTAAGCCCAATTTTCAATGGTTTGTCAAATAAGACCTGAAACACAAAAACAAAATCAAACAAATAACAATGCTAAGGAATTAACATATGTAAATCAAGGGACTTGAATGTGTAACATTCGGCGCTTATCAGTCTCCTATCCTGCAAGGAATTGTAAAACTGCCTGGGTCTGTTAGCTTTGGTGGTAGTTTTCTTAACAAGACTGCACTTACTTCTTTTGTTAAGGTCACTGTCTCATACTCTTGAAACTTTATTATGTTAGTGCAATAATCCTTTAAAAATTTAGCATATGAAGGGATCTGTTTAATTGCATCTAATAAAGGAATGTTGATTTCTACTTTCCTCAAGGTCTCAAAGATATCCATGAATTGCTTTTCTTTCTTTGGTTTGACTAACCTTTGGGAGAAGGGGGGCTGCATTTACCTTCTCTATTTTACTTACCTTGGAAGTTGAAGCTTCATCTGGAGATGCTTGAGGTGGCTCTTCAGTTCCAATGACCTTGCCATTTCTGAGAACTGTGACTGCTTTCATCTGTTGGTGACCCCCTGGATTGGGTATTGTTTGGGCTGAAAATTCTTCCTGCTTTCTTTCACTCAGCTCCTTTACCATCTGTCCCATTTGCACTTCCAATCTTTGGACAGCTTGCTTGGTCTTTTGAATGGATTGCTCATGCTTGGCATTGGTTTGTTTTTGATCAGTCATGAACTTCTGTTGAGAAGTCATGAACTGCTATTGAGAAGTCACCAGGGTGTGTACCATATTCTCCAGTTGGTTCAATTTTGACTCTTGTGTTGGCTGGCTTGCTTGTTGGGGATCTTTTTGTTGTCCTTGATTGTTACTCCATGAGAAATCAGGGTGGTTTTGCCACCTTGGCTTGTAGGTGTTGGAGTATGGATTGTTCTTGTAGGGATAATTGTTTTGTCCCACATAATGTACTTGCTCCTGATCTGCAGATGAATATAAAGGGCAAGTTTCAGCATATGACCTACTTGAGAACATATGGCACATACCTGGAATTGGGTGGCTAGCTGATTGGGAGAGATGTTTTGAGTAGTCATGGCGTTTACAAGCATAAAGAATGCCTTCTGCATGGTAGCCATTTGATTTTGCACTCCGCTATTTTCTTCATTCCTACCTTTGCTCCTTACACCTTGCCTCCTTCTGGATGGGAATTGTTGGGTGTGTTCACTCAACATCTCAAAGATCCTTATGGCTTCCTCACTGCTCTTTTCCATCAACATGCCTCCACAAGCTGTATTCACAATACCCTTGTTAGTATCATCTAAACCCTCATAGAAAATTTGTACCTGATCATCTTGATGGATGTTGTGATGTGGGCACTTTAGAAGCAATGAATTGAAGTGATCCCTTGCCTCAAAAAACAGATCTCCATCTCGTTGTTGGAACATTTGAAGTTCCTTTTTAAGTTGTCTTGTCTTTTGAGCTAGGAAAAACTTGTTCAGAAACTTGGTGGCTAATTCTTCCCAAGTATGGATAGAATCTGTAGGCAAAGAATTATACCACAGTTTAGTGTTGTCTTTCAAAGAGAAAGGAAAGAGGACTAACTTGAGTCTCTCTAGAGTTAGGCCTTGGACATGCTGCAACTTGCATAAATCAAAGAATTCTTTAAGATGCAAGTTGGGATCCTCAGTAGCTGTGCAGTAGCACTCCACAAGGAAGAGGATTCCTCTTAACATCCCGAAACTACTTCTCCCAACTAATAGGTCTTGATGCTCCCCATGAAGATGTTTAGGGTGTTTGTCCCGAACTGGTTTCATGATCAACCTCTTGTCTCTATGGGAGTTCTCAAAAACTGGGGTAGCCAGGGAATTCGCAAAAAAAATTTCCACCCCAATGAAATCCACTTCAGCAAGCTCTGGATGAAATATGTCCCCTGTGGGGTTGTCATCAGGTGGTGGAGTACTTAAAGTGAGAGGCATAGGCTCTGGTGGGTTTCTCCATGATGGGGCTCTAGATAGAGGATCAGGAGGTGGGTCTTCAACAGTTTCTCCAATGTCATCCTAGAAGAAACATGCATTCTGATCAGGAGCATTCTAGAAGGCATTGAAGATATTCAATCTGATCTTCATATTCCCAAAAGAGATCTTCATTACTCCGGTTCGGCAATTGATGCACGCATTGGCTGTGGCGAGGAAAGGACGCCCAAGGATGACAGGAATCTGCTTCTCTGGATTTAAGACCGGTTCTATGTCCAAAACTATAAAGTCAATTGGATAGTAGAACTTGTCCACCTTGATAATGACATCTTCCACAATCCCACGAGGTTTCTTGATCGAGCGGTCAGCCAATTGCAAGACAGTACTTGTCAGTTTCAATTCCCCTAAGCCCATTTTCTGATATACCAAGTATGGAAGCAAATTAACACCAGCTCCTAAGTCGAGGAGAGCTCTCTCAATCTCAGTGTTTCCGATGACACACAAAATTGTAGGTGCTCCAGGGTCTTTGAACTTTGGAGGAGTGTTATGCTGAATCAAAGAGCATACTTACTCGGTGAGAATGACCTTCTTGGGAATGTGCTTCCGATTCTTTCTATTTTGAGTGCACAAGTCCTTGAGAAATTTTGCATAGGCTGGAATTTGCATGATGGCATCAAGGAGTGGGATGTTGATTTGAACTTGCTTGAAAGTTTCCATCATGTTTTGTATCTTCTCTCCTTGTTTCCCGAAGTGGGAGGGTGCCTTAAGCCGCTCTGGGAATGGGACCTTAGGCTCATATGGTACCTCAGGAGTGGGGGCAGAAGATAAAGATGCCTCGATGCTTACTTGTTTACCCTTGTCCTGATGCAAATTCTGTGGGGCCTCAATTTGCTCATCCTTCTTTTCTTCCACATGATTGTCAACCTATCTTCCGCTTTGCAATGTGGTGATGGCTTGAACTTGCTCTAGATAAGATGTGCTTCCTTCTACCATGTATAGTCCCCTAGGGTTGGCCATTGGCTAACTTGGAAGCTTTCCTTCATCCCTCCTGTTGAGGGCATTGGCAAGTTGTCCGACTTGAGCTTCTAGCTTGGTAATGGACTGGGAATGTGAGTTCACTATCTCCTGTTGAGATTTTACCGTCTGATTTATCTTGCCCACCTGGTCGATCAGCTCACTCATCATTTTCAGCATCCGATCCTCAAAATTAGAATCCAAACGAGGTGGTGCGGCCTAGTATTGCTGCTGTAGAGGCCGGTAAGTGGAATGAGGTTGGTAGGGCTGCTTGTTGGATTGAGCTTGATTGTGTGGCCCTGGGGCTGAGTTGCCCGAATTTGGATTCTTCCATGAGAAATTGGGATGATTTCTCTACCTCGGGTTGTAGGTATTGGAAAACAGATCATTACCCGGTATGGAGAGACCTGTATTAACTTGCTCATTAGCAATATCAGTATAATTTCCAGCCAGAGGGCAGTTATTTACATGATGCATAGGACTAGAACAAAATGAGTAAGATTCATGTGGTGTGTGCATGTGGGCAGTATTAGTAGCAAAACCAGCAGTCATCAAAACTTGATCTAGCTTTTTGGTGATGGCCTCAACCACTTGGGTGGCCATATTTGGGGAATGGCCTACTTTATACAAACTCTCTGTCTTGAGTGCTTTAGGTGCTGGTGCCCTTCGTCTGATGGAAACTTGCTGAAGAGAATTGTTACTCAAATTTTCAAACATAGACCATGCTTCATCTTTGCTTTTTTAACATGAATGTTCCCCCACAAGATGCATCTACCATTTTTCTATTGGACTCAGTCAGGCCATCATAGAAACATTGCACTAGTTGCCTTTTCGGGACAGCGTGGTGTGGGAATGATCTAAGTAAGCCCTGCAGCCTATCCCAAGTCTCATGAAAATCTTCTCCCTCATATTGGGAGAAGGTAGTGATTGCTCTCCTAGTATCATTGGTCATTCCTATGGGAAAATACTTCTTAAGAAATTCTTGCTGCAATTGAGCCCAAGAAGTAATAGAGTTGAGTGTTAAGGATTGGAACCAATGTTTGCCTTTTTCCTTGAGGGAGAAAGGAAAAAGGCGCATCCTTAGGGCATCCTCAGTGAATCCATTCATTCTAATGGTAGAACAAATTGCTTCGAAATCACTGAGGAAGTCATAAGGGTTTTCAGTGCTAAGCCCTAGGAAAGAAGGTAAACTTTGTATAGTGCTAGGCTTAATTTCATAATGGGCTACCATAACCTCTGGCAGCCGGAGACATGTGGGAGTAGTGTAAGTGGTAGGGAGATAATGGTCTTGCAAAGCCACGTGGTTAGCGTCTCCCATTGTCTCAGTGGGACGCTCTTCTAGCAAATTAGGAGTCCCTTGGGATCTAATTCGTCTAAGAGTGCGTTCAATTTCAAGGTCACATGGAATTAATGGAAAAGACAAAGAACAGCGACCTAGCATAAACAAAACAGAAAGTAAAAGAGAAAAGAAAAACTAAGCTAAAACAGAAAAGTAAAGCTCACAAACGGCCCTTAGATGCATTTAGAGTTTTGGATGCAGGGTGCTGCATGTGCGCTCGATCGCACGGCAAGATGCACTTGAGCGTACTGCAGCAGATGGGTGCGAGCGCAAGAAGGGTGGGCTCAAGTGTTGCTGGCTTGATTCCTGCTAGAGTGTGTCTGTGCGCTCGATCGCAGTCACAGAGAGGTCAGCTACGGACTTGTTTGAGAATTCTAAAAAAAACAAAACGCAAAACAGAATTAAAGTTAGCAACTTAAAATAGAAAAATAATTATTAAGCTAAAATCAATCCTTAAATTTAGATAATGAAACCGTTAAGCAGTCCTTGGCAACGGTGCCAAAAATTGATGTGGTATTTTTGTGACAAAAAATATCAATTATAAAATTACCACTCGCAATAGGACGAATCCCGTAGGATAGGGCTATATTGAGGGTGTCGAACCTCAAGGACTGCAGGGGTTTTGTTATCAAATTCGAAAAATCAAAATTAACGTAATTAAAAAGAGAATTGATTTGATTTTCTTTAAAAGTAAAGTGCATGAAAATAAAAGAGATTTAAAATAAGAGAAAGAGTATAGGGTATTGACTTCACCTCTATCCGCACGACAATAGCTAATCATAATTAATCCCAGAAATTCATTATATGCATGTTATAAATAAACAAGAAACTACCTATTAAAGAATAAGCATAATCTATCTTCTGTTGGCACGGATCATCCACTTAACCACTAAGATGCGGTATGACCCGTGTTCCCTATGTATAAATTATTAAATTCTTTAACAAGATACATACAATCAATGAATAAGTGTAACCCATTTTCAGTTGGCATGGACTGTCTACCTAAATTACACTAAACTAGGGTGTAGTACAATCCGTCTTCTCTAGGCATGGCCTATCAAATCCTATTTTTCATATGTCAATTAAACCCATTGTATAACCATCATCCTCATAATCACAGAAAACAAGAATGATTTGAGCTCAACAAAAGTAAAATACTTTCTAAGACAAGAGAAGAATTTCACAAATATTGATTTTGGAATTTAAGAACAATTGCATTTAATATGAAGAACATAGATCAATTGTAGCAATCCTCATAGTCATACAATCAACATGGATAAATTGAAAATCTAGAAATTAAATACAATCAAACCATTGTGCTTAGATAGGGTTACATCAACACCCCACGAAGGGGTCTAGCCGCTCATGATCTTCTAAGCTCCAAAGACAAATTTCTGATTTCTACCTCTAGGAAGCAGTGTGTCTTTTTTCTCAATACTTAGAGAGGCCTATTTATAGGGATTAGGAGAACCCTAGAAGCCTTAAGAATCCTAGAAAAATCGTAATTCAGTCTCCCAGTCAAATTGGGAGACCTAGAAAAACTTTCCTTATCAATTTTGGACTCTTTTTTGCCTCTGCAGCGCGTGTCCGCTCGAGCACACTGTAGCTACAGTATGTGCTACAGTAACTTCGCTACAGTAACTTTGCTACAGTACTTGAAATGCATTTTTGGCCCAAAATCAATGATTTTCTTGTATCTTTATTAAACACCTGAAAACACAAAAACAAATCAAAATCAAACAAATAACAATGCTAAGAAATTAACATATGCAAATTAAGGGGCTTGAATGTGCAACATTCGGCGCTTATTAGTGTTCCCTGAAAAGGAAAAAAAAATTGTTTCATGAATTTATTATTTCATATTTGAAAAGGATTTCAATGAGAAAAAATGAATACCAACTTACATTTCATCAGCCATTATCATATCAAGGCTGATAAGCTCATTGCCATTTGCTACGTTAACTGCATCCCACATCCTTATTATTCTAACTTTCACATTTCATGAGTCTTTCTCGGTTGATATTTGATTCAGAGGTGTGTAAGTCATGTTGATATGATTCTGTACCTGCACAAAATTTATATTAGTTAGGTTTACTAATATTTCTGGGAAAAAATCTAGGCATTTCAAATCAAGTTACAATGTAAGACTCAAATCTATGCTAAATGTTACCTCTAGGTAAATTGTTGAAAATTTCCTTGTATACTATATTTTTTGTATGAAAATGGTCACCATAATGTTCATCTGCAATGAATACTCTAAGGCCATTTCTACTTGTAACCCTAGATATAGCGATATATAATTGACCATGGCTGAAGACAAGTTTAGGTAGAAAAAGGTCTACACGTTGCAATGACTGACCTTAACCTTTATTAATAGTCACAGCAAAGCAAATAGATACTGGAAATTGTCATTTTGCATATAGAATCAAGCATATTTAATACTCATCCCAATTCCCATTAATCATTAGAAAAACAGAGTAATAGGTATATCCTAGGTTATCTTCTTTTTTCTCATACCCCTTCAAAGCCCAAGATCCCTAAAATTGGAACCCTAAATCACCTATCCATCTTCAAACTCCCAATTTTCTTTAAAAGTCCATATTACTATTGTTACCAACCCTACTGCACCAAGAAAAATAGTAATCCTAGCCCTTCAACAGTTTTAAAACTTCTGTCACAAAAATCTTACTTACTGTAATCCCAGAGAGGCTGCCAAAAATTAGGTGTTCTCACAAAAATCTTAAAACTCATGTCCTACAAAAATCTCACAAAAACTCATGTCACAAAAATCTTACTTACTGTAATCCTAGAGAGGCTGCCAAAAATCAAGTGTTCTCACAAAAATCTTAAAACTCGTGTCACATAAAAATCTCACAAAAACTCGTGTCACAAAAATCTTACTTACTGCAATCCTAGAGAGGTTGCCAAAAATCAGGTGTTCTCACAAAAATCTTAAAACTCCTATCGTACAAAAATCTCACAAAAACCTTTCGTTTTTTTGGCACCATGAAAAATTGTAATCCTAGCCCTTCAACAATCTTAGAATCAAGCATATTTAACAAAGTATTCATTTAAATTAACATGATATTCTGCTCATGTGATCAAGTTCTTTCTTGAGACAACACAATGATGAGGAAGCAGTATTCAAAAGCTTTAGAGATATCAATGAGCTAATAAAAGACATGTTGGAACTGACAGGAAGACATGCATATATGGAGACTGAACTAAAAGAGATGCATGACTGATACTCTCAACTAAGCCGTCAATTTGCCGAGGTTGAAGGAGAGCGAAAAAACTCATGATGACTCTTAAGAATGTTCAGAAACACAAATTTAAAATATAAAACCCATCTTTGAACACAATAAAATTTCATATATATAAAGACACAAATTTAATATATAAAACCCATATCTGAACACAATCAAAGAAAACGTAAAGATACAAAAGGTTGACATAACGTAAAGATACAAAAGAAACTAACCTGATATGGAGATCAAGATCAAGAGATGGTATTGAAGTCGGCAGAGAGAATCCTAGAGAAGGAGGGATTGATTAGAAATTGAGAAATTGAGGTCGGTGGAGAAAATCCTAGAGAGGGTGGGAAATATAAACGAAGTGGTAAATTTTAACAAATCGTTATAGAAAACCCTCAAAACATAGAGATAGAAAAAGAGAGAAAAAAAGGAAAATGTTGGAAGAAGAAGAAAAAGAGAGATCAAAAACATTACCAACCCAAAAGCTTTCCAAAAGAGAAAATCCTAGAGAGGGTGGGAAATATAAACGAAGCGGTAAATTTTAACAAATCGTTATAGAAAACCCTAAAACCCTAAAAACAGAGAGATAGAAAGAGAGAGAGAAAAAGAGGAAAACGTTGGAAGAATAGGACAAAGAGAGATCAAAAACATTACCAATCCAAAGGCTTTCCAAAAGATGAGCAAACAACCTCCATCCTTTGTTGAGATACCCAATTCCATTCTTTGAACAAAGAAATAGAAAACCCTAAAAACAGAGAGATAGGAAAAGAGAGAGAAAAAAAAAGAGAAGGAAAACGTTGGAAGAAGAGGAAAAAGAGAGAGAGAGAGAGAGAGAGAGAGAGAGAGAGCATGCTTTGAGGAAGAAGACGAAAATAGAGAAGAAAGAAACGTTGGAAGAAGAGGAAAACAGAGAGAATGCCTTAGAGAGAACATTGTAGGATATAAACAGAAAGCAAGAGAAGAAAAAAAAAAAAATTGAGGCATAAAGACAAAATTTGGGAACCTTTTGCATGTTTTCTTCATTAAGATAATTAAATATATTACAAAAGAGAAGTAATCAATTTGAATAAAGTTAATATATAAATTTGAAAAAAAATATAAGAGACACAAACGAAAAATGGAAGAACATAACCATAGGATAAAGATAAAATAATAAAAATACTAATATAATTGAAAAGAACTGTTATAGCAAAAAAAAAAAAAAAAAATTGTAGTATATTTTTTTCATTGAGAAAAAACGATTGGAAACTCTCTCTCATCTATTTTTCAAATTGAGTGTAAAATTTAGAAAATAACATTGGAATATAAAAACACATTATAATGTTCCATTAGCACAGTAATATATTTTAAAAAATATATTATCTTAATTTTGAAAATGCAATTTTAATTAAAGAAAATTGAACCTGCAAATCTCTTAATAAAGTAACAATACAAAATAAAGTAAAGAAACCATATAAATAAAATTCATGATTTTTAAAATTTTTTATTGCTTTTTTTAAAAACAACAACGGCTCTTAAGAAATGTTGATTCTTAAATACAAATAATACTCAATAACAAACTAAAAGTAAAACGAAAACACACTAACCTGAAGAATGGTAGCAAAACTGAGAGAGCGGGATTATTCACTTAGTAAAATCAATTACGGATATGGCAAGGCGCTGAAAGAAAATACAGTTAAATCGTTAATCCCGATTAACAATACATTAACAATACAAAAACATAAAAGTCAAATAAATACACAATATAACCTTCCATTAGCACAATATAATAGCTATTTGTGCAATACCTATTATATTTCAATACAAATAAAACTCATAAAATTTTGGACATTTAAAAAATAATACAAAGCAAAATAAGGAATCTTTTTTTTTATTTTTTTATGGATACAAAAATAACAAAATCTTTCACTCAATATTTAATACAATCAAATAAATCATTTTAATCTTCCCTTAATCTAAAAACTAAATTAAAACAACCTAAATTCGTTCCCATATGAGTAGTTTAAAATGAAAAGCATAAAAATAAAATAAAATAAAAAGCACGAAAACTAGTAGAAAATTAGAAAAGAAAAAAAAAAAAAAAAAAAGCAAGAAAGCATGAATTTTGATTATCAAAGTATTAATATAAATAAAATTTCAATATTTTTGATGTAATACCCTATTATATTTTAATACAAATAAAACTCATAATTCTGGACATTCAAAAAAGTAAATGAAAAAAAAAAAAACAAACTATAAAACATTCAAATGAAGAATAGCTTAATACCCACAAAAATAAAAATAAAAAAACTTGTGTAATACCTATTATATTTCAATACAAATAAAACTCATAAAATTATGGACATTTTAAAAATAATACAATGCAAAATAAAAATATTTTTTTAATGGATACAAAAATAACAAAATCTTTCACTCAATATTTAATGCAGTCAAATAAATCATTTCAATCTTCCCTTAATCTAAAAAAATAAATTAAAACAACCTAAATTCGTTCCCATATGTGTAGTTTAAAATGAAAAGCATTAAAAAAAAAAAAAAAAAAAAAAAAGCAAGAAAACAAGAATTTTGATATAAAAAAAATAGAGGTTTAGTGATGGTTTTTTGGTGATGGTTTAGGGCTAAAAACCATCACTACAAAGGTAATGACGGTTTTATAGTGACAGTTCCAAATGGTAGCTAAACAAGGGTAGGGAAATGGGAAAATGTGTTGGTTTGGGCAAAACCGACACCTTCTGAAAGGTGTCGGTTTGGACAAACCGATACCTTTTAATTAATTTATTAAAAAAACCATCACCAATTTATTAAATTCCAAATATATATATATATATTATTTGTTCCACTTATTTATTGATTTCTTTTTTCATTTTTTACATTTCATTTTTTATTTTATTTTTTCATTTTAATGTCGATCAAATTCAGATCTCCTTCTTCTTCTTCTTCTTTTCTCCTTCTTCTCCCTCTCTTTTCTCGATCTCTCTCTGTTGACGCTGGCATCGATCTCTCTGTTGGGCTTTTTCTTCGTGTGATTTTGGCTCTTGCGGCTTGCAATCCAAAAATGGCACGCACAGAATCAACCATGGATTCCAAGGAGGTAGCACAAAACTTCACTTCTATAATGGGCTTAGATTCACAAACATCCAGTGTTCTCTTGTTAGGCTTGGAAAAAATGTTGAGGAACCACCAAATGAACGACCGCCTATGGGAAAATGCAGGAAAAAAAAAGGTGATTAGTAGATCCAGTCAAAAAAATAAAAGAAGACGAAAGAAAAAAAAAAGAAAAAGAAAAAGAAAAAGGAAGAAAAGTGAAATGGGATGTTAGTGTGTTAAACTTTTAAACCCAAAAAAAGATTCAAATTCGAAAGGAGGGTTGAATCTTTGTTCAAAATTCAAAATTTGAAATTGGTGTTGGTTGAACAGTAAACCGACACTATTATTAGTGTTGGTTATTGTTCAACCGACACCATTTTTAATTTGGTGTCGGTTGAACAGAAACCGACACTGTAACGACATTGGTTCTAGGCTTGAGTAATTCCTAGGCCTACCCTTGATAGATGAATTCAGAGTTGTGTAGGCCCACTAGTATGATTTTAATTATCTTAGTTAAATGGATCAAAACAACTTTAGAGTATAAAATCTATATTTTGATTTAAAGGTTTTATTCCCAATGACTTGTTTGGCTTAATGTTTAGTGTGGCATAATTTTTCCTAATATTTCATGAGTTCGAATCTCCATATAACAAAATTTGTTTTTAAGTGAATTTTTCTACAAGGAAAACTTTTATAGAAACCCTATTTCTGAAACCCTAGCCGCCGCCCGCATATAGCCTATATGACAATGTTGTCTTCTTAAATTAATTTCCAAGTTTGTTTCAAAAGACTATTCCGGAAAGAGTTTAATGAGAAATCAAATTATTAATGGCTTCCCATTTAAATTTTTAAATAGTATTTTTTAAGGAAAGTTAGTAAATTGCATCGATTTCTTTAATTCTCCTGTCATTAACCTAGCTAGTCTACAATACACCCTTTTTCAAAGGAAACAAAATTTGATAGCAATTCATAATATTATGGAAAAACGTAAGAAATAATTTATGACAAAATTCATTTAATTTTTTGTATTATTTCCTACAAGACTTTCCAAAAGCATTATCTCCATCTAAAAGTTTTAGCCATAATTAGCTACATATACGTCAAAGTATGAGAATATTTTTTTCGTACATTTATCCATGGGATGTTGTTTCTTTAGACAATATATATATATATATATATTAATTAATTTTATGCATTGAAAATATTTTCATGTCCATATTCATTGTTTCATGGGATTCTAAAACAATTTAACCAAGTGGCCATATGCCTATACGGTTAAGATAGATTTTTTATTAGACAAAGATTTTCCCAAAACCTAGTTGTGTACCCGATGTCAACTAGGCATTTATTTTCAAAAACTTTCCTTTAAAACTAACTTGATGGTTAGTTCTGCAAAATTATATTGAATGTCTTTTGATAGCATGCCTCTTACAGTTGTCAGAAAGCATTATCTTTTGTTGATGGCTAGAAAAGAACTGCTTCATTTGGAAGCCAATAAGGCTTCGGTTCTTGTGCCAATTAACCCTTTTGTCCAGGTTAAGGTGTCCATGGTTTATGTTAGGGTGTTGGTAGTTTAATTCTAGTCTTGTCATAATTAGGTTTATAGCTAGGGTTTTTATGATCTAAGGTTAGTATTAGTTTTTATTAGGGGTTAGTAATTCTCTTTTACTGGATTGGTGCTTAGTGTAAGTTTATTGCAAAGTTCTCATTCTTTTCGGTTTCCAATTATTTCTTTATATTACTCTTCTTCCTCATCATTCTTGTGGTTGTTATCTGTTTTGTTGGTTTGACAATCTGCAGAAAAACCATCTGAACTCCATCTTTCTGAATCTTAAAAGTTTCATCACAAATGTGAGCTTAGTTAAAATATCAGGTGAGGATTTTAAATCAATTAGCGAAAAGTAGAAGAAAGGTGGTAAGAATCAGGTGTGCTGTACAAGAGACTCACATTAGGGACTAAAATGAATTCATGGAATGAATTAGAAGGAAAAAAAAAAAAAAAAAAAAGAATTCATGGAATGATACTGGACTCCTCACATGGGAGTTGAAAGTCTCTCTATAAGTGGAGTTTAATACGTAAAATATTTAACTAAAATAGTGAATAAATTGTAGGGTTAGGTTTGGACCCAAGACTTGCATTTTAATATCATTTAATTTATCTTTTAACAATTAAAACTAATAATACTAAAATAAAAACAACAGTATGTACAAAGTTTGGTCAATCAGAACCACCTAAGAGCATTCACATCCGGTTCAGCAAAATTTTAGTTAAATTTAGTCAAAATATCACTTTTTATCTATTTTAGCTATCAAGTTTTTAGAAGTACCTATATCCAGCTCAGTATTTTAACAATCAATTTTTAATATTTTATTTAAAATTTATTTATTTTATTCTTTATGTAGTTCTATGAGAGAGGAGAAAGAAGTTTAAATAAATTTTTTTTTTTTTGAATAAAATCTGATCTCATTCAAAAAATTCTGAAATAAGTACATAACATCTAGAGCCAAAACTCTAAATATCAAGAGCACGAGGCTCTAAAACTCCAAGAGACGATTGCTCTAAGAGAACAATATGTTTAACAATATCAGGGACTTCTTCCATCCAGATTCTAGAAACCCCTGTAATCCCTGCTACCCTCGCCAAGCCATGAGCTGCTTCATTTGCTTCTCTTTTAACATGCTCCGCCCTCCAGCTCCTAAATCCCGTCATGATAACATGGATATCTTCAATTACTTGACCAAATTTGCACCAATGATTTCTCCCAACAATAGCTTGGATCACTGTTTTTGAGTCCCCTTCCAATATAATGTTTTGGAAACCCAAATCTCTACCAAATTCCAATGCACACCTGGCTCCCATTGCTTCTGCTACGGTAGGTTCTGGACAGCCCTCTAAACATAGGCAAGAGGCTGCACATACAAACCTATATAATCCCTGATTATAATACCAACTCCCAACCTCCTAGCATTCGATTTCACAGCCACGTCCCAATTGCACTTGTACATGTCCATAATAGGAGCTTTCCACCTCACATGTGCTGCAGACTCGGTAGCTGGGCTTACATCCGTTTCCTCTTGTTGCCCCGAAGTCTGTTCCCACATCCTCCACATCTGCATTGCTCCCTTAGCCAGCGCACTAGGATGTTGAAATTGCTCACCGTGGACAACCGCATTTCTTCTCTTCCAAATCTCACGGGTTGTCGTCGCAAAAATAGCCAGCACCTCCGATTTGCACCTGCGAAGGAAAAATTCAAAAATTCCCAGGAAGTCCTCCTCCAAGCAGACACTTTTCTGTAAAGTTCGTTCACTAACACTCCATACGTCTTGTGCCGCTGGACAATGCCATAATGCACGTGCAGTTGTTTCAATGGCTCTATTACAAAAAATGCAGTTAGCTTCCTTCAATACCCCTTTATTTTTAAGATTTTCTTTTGTAGGGAGAATATTATTACACGCCCTCCAAATGAAAACCTTTGTGGCATTGGGTACCCGTAGCTCCCATATTTGTTTCCACACTTCTTTGAAACCCGACCTTGTAGACCCTTCACCCCTATTTCCGACGTTTCTCTCCAACTCCAAGTAATAAGCACTTCTAACTGAGTATTCACCTGTGCTTGTGAAGTTCCAAATCAGTCTGTCTTGTTTACTATATCTGCTTAGCGGGAGTCCACTAATCAGGTTGGCTTCATCGTCCCAAAAAATTTCTCGGATAAGGGCCATATTCCACCGTAAGGATGTTGTCTCAATCAACTCACAGACCTTTGCTCTTGGAGATAGATTTCGACAAGGTGACTGAATAGTGAATGAAGATGCATTTGGAATCCATTTATCTCCCCAAATTGAAATAGTTTTTCCATCCCCTACACGCCAAATCAGACCTGCAAACAGTAATTCTCTAGCCGCAAGAATGCTTCTCCAAGCCAAAGATGGTCTACTCGCCACTTTTGCCTCCCGTAAATTGCCCGAGGGAAAATATTTGGCCTTAATGATTTGTGAAGGCAAACTGTCAGGCTGTTGTAATAACCTCCAACTTTGTTTTGCTAGGAGAGCTTTGTTAAAAGCATGAAGATCCCGAAAACCCAATCCCCCTTGAGTTTTTGCACGTCCCATTTTTTCCCAGCTCATCTAGTGTATTTTCTTCTCATTCTCTTTTTGCCCCCACCAAAATTTTTGCATAAGGCCATTAAGTTCATGATAGAGTGTTTTTGGGAGTAAAAAAATACTCATGCTATACGTGGGGATAGCTTGGACCACGGCTTTTAAGAGTATCTCTTTTCCAGCTTGTGAGCGGAATTTTGCCTTCCAATCCATCACCTTTGCCCTTACTCTTTCTGTTAAATTCTGAAATTCTTTAACTCGAGACTTACCGACTAGAGCTGGGAGCCCCAGGTATTTGTCATACCTTTGTGTTGCAGGAACTCCAGATAAACAAAGAATGAGATCTTTCACCTCTCGCCTGGTATTACGGCTGAAAAAAATGGATGTTTTATCCCTATTCAGCCATTGGCCAGATGCTTGTTCATACACCTCCAAAATCATTGACAACCGCTGCCAATCCTGTGCCGTAGCCTTACAAAACAGAAGACTATCATCCGCAAAAAATAAATGGTTGAGCCGCGGACCCCTCGGTGAAGTTGGGACTCCTCGGAGACTTCCAGAATGTTCTGCATTTAGAAGTTGGGAGCTCAATGCCTCAACACACAAAATAAACAAATACGGGGAGAGTGGGTCCCCTTGACGGATCCCCCTAGTTGGTTGAATGCTCCCTTCCGGAATTCCATTAATAATAACGGAATACCTCACTGTAGAAATACACTTCATTATTAGGCCAATCCATCTAGCACCAAACCCCATTTTTTCCATAACCGCCTCCAGGAACTGCCACTCCAACCGGTCGTACGCCTTACTCATGTCTAATTTAAGGGCCATGTATCCCACCTTTCCCCACATCCGTGAATGCATGGAGTGCAAAGTTTCATAAGCTGCCAGAACGTTATCCGAGATGAGTCTTCCCTAGATAAACGCACTTTGGTTTTGGGAGATAATTTCAGGCAAGATTACCTTCAATCTGTTAGCCAAAGTCTTTGAAACAATTTTATACAAGACGTTACAAAGACTAATTGGCCTAAAATCTGAGACCTTTGAAGGATTAGGCTTTTTTGGTATCAAAACAATATGGGTAAAATTCACATAAGCATTAAGGTTACCCGAAGTAAAAAAAATTTTAACGACATTGCATACCTCCTCTCCAATGGTGGTCCAATTGTCGTGGTAGAAACACGCTGGCAGACCGTCCGGGCCCGGCACTTTTTGAGCTCCCATTTGGGAAATAGCACAAGTGATTTCATCCACCGATAGTTCTCTGATCAGCTGCTCATTCATGCTAGATGTAACTTTTTTTTCCATCCCATTAAGACACTCCCAGATTCCACATGGATTGGTTGTTGAAAAAATATTATGGAAATAATCAATAAACGCCTTTGAAATTTCATCAGAATTTGTACATACATCTCCATCTTCATTTTCCACCCGTACAATTCGATTTGTTTGACGTCTTTGTTTTACACTAGCATGAAAAAATTTCGAATTTTTGTCACCATTTTTGAGCCAATGTTCTTTAGCCTTTTGCCTCCACTGCATGTCCTCCCTTTCTATAAGGTCATTTACCTCCTGCTGCAGCAAAGTTCTTTCTTCCCCCTCTGGTTGAGTTTCTGACATTTGCAACATCTTCAAATGTGTTGTTTTTTCTTGGATTAGGTGATCAGCTTGCCCTTTTTCTTTTACTTGCCATTGTTTAATCACCTTTTTGCTCCTATCCAGCATTATTGACAAAGATTGCCACAGATTGGATCCTATCATTTTCTCCCTCCAAACCTTTTGGATGACTTTTTGATGGTTAGGTGATTTACCCCAACCTGCTACATACAGAAAATTCTTCATATGTCTATGTGGGCCACGCCGAAAATTTTGCAGCTGTACTTGTAATGGTGCATGGTCAGAACTTCGATTCGCCATCACCTCCACCCCATACTCCTTGTATAAAGCCATCCAAGCATGATTCGCGACATCTCAATCCAAGCGTTCCATAATGAAATTACCATCCTTTCTTTTATTGCTCCATGTAAACTTCGGTCCCAAAAAACCCAAATCGTAAAGCTTACAGTGCTCCAAAGTTTGTTGAAAAACCTGTAACTGTCTCCGAGGCCGTTTATTTGCTCCATACTTTTCCTCATCAAACAAAATTTCATTAAAATCTCCTACACACATCCATGCATTAAGGGATAATGTATGGAGATGTGTAAGAAGATCCCATGACTCTTTCCTTTTTGCCGCTTTGGGATGGCCATAGAACCCAGTTAGAGTCCATGAATGCGACCCATCCTTTCCCCTTATTATGGCATTTATATGCCTTCGACTGTAATTTTGTATTTCCACATCTACAGCATTATTCCAAAAAAGCGCTAGACCGCCGCTCCTTCCCACACTGTCCACCACAAAAACACTTCCAAAACCCAGTTGAATTTTTACACATTCCACCTTCTGGGCTTTTAGTTTGGTTTCCATAAGAAAAACCAAACTGGGCTTCTTTTCCTTTACCATACGGCAAAGGTCTCGAACTGTCCGGAGGTTCCCAAGCCCCCGGCAGTTCCAACTTAGTATACTCATGGCTCTGGGCGGGGCTGAGCATCAGCCACTGCCGAATACAAGCTCTTAGGCTTATCTCCTGACACAATCTTCTTACCTTTTTTCCCTTCTTTGGTTTCTTTTCTGCCCCGCCATTATCTTCAGCCTGCCGCTTCCCGAGCTTCACAATACTCACCTCACCTGCAGTTTCTTTAGTTTGCAATTCTCGGGCCTTCTTTTTCCAGCTTCTCAAAGAGCCTGGTTTCCTCCCCATTGGGCCTGTATCATGGATAACACTAGGCCCATCGCATGCCTTGCTTGATTTAGCTCCAGGATCCTAAACCAACGACGTGGCTAGTTGAGAATAAATCCCATTTAATTTCTGCAACCCACAGCTGCTCTGCTTATTATTCTCCCCCACACAATCTATCCCACATCCAGAATCTCCCATAAAACCCCCATTCTTTCCTTTCTGAGATATTCCAGTGATACTCCCCATACCCGACATGTCTAGCTGAAACTTACTCCCAATTGAATTTTGCACCACGCAGCCAGTCAACACATTATTCTCCCCCACTTGAGCTGTCCAACGGTCTTCTCTCATAAATCCCACGTTCTTTCCTTTCTGGGAGTTTCTAGAAATACTCGTCATCCCCTCTTTCTTGCCACCAATTGATTGTCCGCCCATATTCCTCATAAAAGAAGCAGATTCCCCGCCTGATGATCCGCCCATTGCAGCATCTGTTCTTTTCTTAGGATTTATGGAGTTCCCGCTTTTCTCACACTTTGTCTCTTCCCTTGATGGAGGACCGTTACTTTCCGAATGTGGACTCCTTACCGGCCGGAAAGTTGCAGCTCCCGTCGCCCATGATGAGCCATGGAAATTCTCATTTTCATAGAAGAACCCTTCTTCATCGTATTGCCCCTTTCTTTGCTCCGGTCGTCACTTTGGTGAGCCCGCCCGCATCCATATCCCATATTCCTTTCATGTGGATTTTCCATGCTTCCATCTCAATTCTTCATTCACACAGCCCCCTACACCATGTTGGATGACCCCACACTGAAAGCAAAACTTAGGGACTCTTTCGTACAGGAAAGGAATCCATAGAGTTTTGTTTTTCAGTTTGAGGATCCGTCCTCGCGGTAATGGTTTGAATACGTTTATTTGCACTTTTACGCGCAAATATTCTCCCCAGCCAATACCATTTTCGTCTGTGTCTACATCTTCCACTACCCCAATGATAGCACCCAGCTTGAAACCCATCTCCAGTCCCATACAAGATAATGGTAACTTGAACATGCGAACCCAAAAAGAGGCCGTATCAAAGTTCATCTCGGACGGTGGTGTGGTCCCATCATAATTGGCCACTGAGAATAGTTGTCCTTCAAAAATCTATGGTCTGCCCTCCATTACACGAATTTTGTCCCACTCATGTTCGTAATCCAACAAAAACAAATTCTCACCTAAAACTTTGAACTCCAGTGATCCAGATGGTCTCCAACCCCTTATCAGTTTTGCACGAATAGTATTCTTCCCAACGAATCTATCAGTGATTAGTTTTCCAATCAAACAATGTTTCCCTTTTACCGTGATCTCTTCCATATCCTCCTCAGCCACCTCAAGCCCTTCCTGTTCTTCTTCCATCAAAGTGAATCTTCCCCACAGAGCCTCCAAGTCCTCATCCATTTTGCACCTTCAACAGAGTACTATACTGTTAGTTTAGCCTTCCCTACACAAACAAAGATGTTCGTGTTGGAAGAAAAAATTTCTTTCTCCTCTAGATGTCCGCAGGAACCCTAGAGAGAAAAAGAACAAAAAATTTGATTTATTCAAAAGTTATTTTTTGAATTCTGATTCTAGTTTAAATAATTTTTAATTAGATGATAGAAGAAGAAATGATTTTTTTAAGGGTAAATTCCTCTTAACCTCCTCAAACTACTACGCTAATGACAATCTACCCCCCTGTTGTTATAAATATCTACCTAAATTAATAGGCAAATAATTGTATGTTTTACCCGCAAGTGCACGAGGTCAACATAGTAGTACAGGGTGCAAGTACGGGCTCATTCCCACGAGGATTGCTAAATTTTGTCTAAAAAAAATTCCAAAAGTAAAACAAAACAAATATTGGTTTTCGATTTGATGATAATAAAAATGAAGGGCTTTGATATCCACCACTAATTATACTTAGATAATATATCAATATGCCAATGTTTTGATCATGTTATGTATATCTAATGTTTGTCAACCTAAGGGCATGGGTGTATACTCCTTAATTTATAGATTTTCCTAAGCAACGAGTTAGGTATGGATGTATTCTCTAACTCTTTTCTTTCTTAAAGGATTTAGCATGAGTGTATACTCTAACTCTTTTCTTTCTTAAAGGATTTAGCATGGGTGTATACTAAGTTGTTCTTTAAGAAAACATATATTCTTTGGAAATCGACGAACACATGAGGCCTAGGGCATGAGTGTATACTTCCGGTTCACCATGTTGATTAACCCAAGAACCCGGTTTGGATTTCTTTTGTTACTTTTATTAAACCCAGGACTTGGTCATCCAAATTGATTTAACTAGCTAGTCCATACCACATGCACATGTTGATCAGGCACACACATATGAGGAATTCATGAAAGCAGGAATTAATCAAGTTAAATACCACAACATGATCATCACAAAGGCGCCAATATTGAATATTAACTAAACATAACTAGGGCTTCAATCTAGCCCTACTAAATAAATTAGTTACACATAAGTTTGATGTTAAACATCTTCATAAAATAAAATAAAATAAAGGAAAAAAATAAACCCAAAACTTGAACTTGAAGAGCTCCAACTCTTCTCCTTGGAAAGTGTTTGTCTATTCTAGAGGCTTAAGGGTTTATTTATAGGCCTTAGGTGTAACATCTCACCCCCAATGACACACAATATTGTCCACTTTTGGCTCCCCTCGAACTAGACTTCCCAGGAGATCACCCATCCTGGTACTACTCCAGCAGAAGCACGCTTAACTGCGGAGTTCTGATGGGATCATGGCCATCACGGCTTTAAAACGCGTTGTTGTCATTAAGGTTATAGTATATATTTAAGCACATCCTCATCTCTATAACCAGGCGATGTGGGACGTCACAATCACCCCCTCTTAGGACCCAGCGTCCTCGTTGGCGACCCTCATGGGATTAGCCCGTTCTTGGCGTCCGCCCCAGCGAGCACCCGCTAGCAACCTTCATGGGCTTGTGCACGCTCCCCCCATCTCAGGCTGAGCAATGGCTTTGATACCACTTGTAATGACCCAGGGAAAAGTGCTAGCCATATCTGCACTATCACTCCAAAAGGACTAGTCAATTTGGAGTTTTCCTAGAATTCATTATAAAGCCCAGTTTCACTTAGTAACTAGGCAATGTGAAACTTAACACCCATGACTATCTCTAAAAACCACCTACTCTATGTGGGCTTCTTCTCATCTTCCCAATATGGGACCAGGATGTTACATTAGGAATACTCTAGAAACCCTAAAAATTATGGGTTTGAGCCCTAGTTCGCACTAAGTTACAAAACCCTAAAAGTTGCACTTTCCATATTAAGGCTGGCGGCTGACTTGCCCATCACCCACAGGTGCGCTCGATCGCAGCCTGTGATAAGTGCTGAATGTTGCACATTCAAGCCCCTTAATTTACATATGTTAATTCTTTAGCCTTGTTATTTGTTTGATTTTGTTTTGTTTTTGTGTTTCAGGTCTTATGTGACAAACCATTGGAAATTGGGCTTAAAAGGACAACAAATTGAGTATTCTGGAGCTAGGATCGATTGCAGTACCCTTGGGATCGAGCGCACCTGCGCTCGAGCGTCTGCGGCCAGGGATCAAGCGCAATGCACTCGTGCGCACAAAAGCTAAGCTCGAGCGCACATCATCACGGATCGAGCGCACACGGGCGTACAGTGCACGGCAAGACTCCTTTTCCAGCTTGGGCTTGGTTTTCAGTCTCCCAATTGGACTAGGAGACTGACTTCCAATTTTTTAAGGATTTCTAGGGTTTTAGGGTTTTCCAAATCCCTATAAATAGGGCTCTAAACATTGTAAACAAACACACCGCCTCTTAGAGCTAAAATTTTAGTTAATTGTCTGTAGAGCCTAGAACATCATGAGCAGCTAAACCCAATTGTGGGGTATTGATGTAACCCTTTCCAAGCACAATGGTTTGATTGTATTTAATTTCTAGTTTTTCTATTTATGCATGTTGATTGTACAACTATGAGGATTGCTACAATTGATTTCTGCTCTTCATATTAAATGCAATTGTTCTTTAATTCTAATTCAATATTAGTAAAATTATTATCTTGTCTTAGAAATTATTTTACTATTATTGAACTCAAATCATTCTTATTTTCTGTGATTATAAGAATGATGGTTATACAATGGTTCTTAATTGGCATGTAATCAATAGGGTTAGATAGACCATACCTAGGAAAGACGGATCATACTACACCTTAGTTTAGTGTAATTTAGGTAGACGATCCGTGCCGACCAAAGATGGGTTATGCTATTCCATTGATTGCATGAATTTATTTTCATATGTTTTCTTGTTTAATTTATAACATGAATTTATTTTCCGCCTCGGTTGATCCACTAGATACTACTTCTGCAAGAATTTGATATTGAGATTCGGGATAAGAAAGGCACTGAAAATGTTGTTGCTGACCATTTGTCACGAATTTTATTTGAGACACCCCAGCCGGTTCCCGTTCAAGACTCTTTCCCAGATGAGCAATTATTTGAAGTCACTTTGAGAAATCCGCCTTGGTATGCCGACATTGTCAATTATCTAGCTACAAGTCGAATTCCGTCTCATTGGTCTAAGCAAGATAAGGACCGCTTCTTCAAGCAAGTTCAGTTCTATTATTGGGAAGATCCAGAGTTGTTCAAGTATTGTGCTGATCAGATCATCCGACATTGTGTCCCTGAGAGTGAATTTTCCAGCATTCTTACCTTTTGTCATTCTCTAGCTTGTGGAGGACATTTCAGTGCCAAGAAGACAGCAGCCAAGGTTCTACAATACGGATTCACATGGCCCACCTTATTCAGAGATGCCTATGACTTCTACCAAGCTTGTGAGAGATGTCAACGCCTAGGAGCTATGTCTTGGAGGGACATGATGCCATTGAACCTGATAAGTGCCAAATATTGCATATTTGGACCCCTTTATTTACATTAGTTAATCCTTTAGCTGTGTCGTTATTTAATATTTTGTGTTAGTTTTGTGTTTTTAGTGTTTTGTAGGTCATTGAAGAAAAACTGCAGCTTTAAAGGGAAAAATGCTAAGTTTGGAAGAAAGCATACTTTGAGAAGACCTAGATTGTGTGGTTAAGTCTAACCAAATCCAAGAAAAGGTTAAATCAGATTCAAGTTCAGATTGAATAAGATTTTGGATCGGATTCAAATTCAGATTCTGCACATATCTTAGTATTTTGACCATAACTCTCCGCTCAAATATCGGATTGAAGTGATTCCAACGGCATTAGAAAGCTAGCTCAAAATACTACAATTTGTTGTGAAATAGGATTTTCGTAATTCTGACAGTTTCTATGCCAAAATCGCCCCGCAATTAAAGGACACAAATCTGGACGAATCCTATTCCGATTTCAGACTTCTATTTTAACTGGGAGACAGATCTCCGAATTATCTAGGTTTACTTGGGCTTCTAGGACTTCCCTAAGCCTATAAATAGACTTCTTTGCATTCAAGAATATAGACACAATCCCAGAGAGCAAAATTCTTTTGTTTAGTTTTTCTTTAGGTTTAGGTTTAGGTTTAGATTTTATTTTTATGTGGAGCTAAATTCCCAACTAAGGTTGGGGATGAAGCCTCACCGATGAAGAACAACATCACTTTTATGTAAGTTTTTATTATTCTGATTTTATTGGGTTTTTTATTTCAATTGTTCTACTTTTAATCAATTGTATGGATTGATTCTTGGATATCTCTTGTGATTCAAGGATACATGTGATGATTTGAGATAATTTCATATGATTGATTGCTTGGCTTTTAACTCATAAAAATTGGATATCCCTTGTGATTTGTTCTACGGATACATCTGGTGTTTCAATTGAATTTGGATTCCTTTTGTGATTTGGTCAATGAATTGATACATGGGATAGTTTTGATTAATTCTTTGAAGTATAGTAAAACATATCTATGATTTAATTTGTGAGAACTTCGGAAAAATATTGATGAACATAAAGTATGTTGTTATGATTTGGTGAGTGTGAATTCCCAAACCTTAGTACCTTTATCCTTAGATTTACTTATTTTATTTAGTTTATGTTTATCCTTTAATTTTCAAAACTCAAAAATCAAAACCCTTTTGGAACTAGATTAGGAATTAATTAGTTTAGATATAAATTGCTCTTTCAAAAATACAATTCTCTGTGGGATTGACCTCGCACTTGCAATCCATTAAACTACAATCGATTCGTGCACTTGCGAGTTAAATAAATTTACACAACAGAACCCCAGCCTTATTGTCGAGATTTTTGATGTCTGGGGTATCGACCTCATGGGACCCTTCCCCCCGTCTTGTGGGTATGAGTATATTTTGGTAGGAGTGGACTATGTCTCTAAGTGGGTAAGAGCCATTGCAATAAAGACAAATGATCACAAGGTTGTGGTGAAGTTCCTCCAGGCCAACATTTTTAGCAGATTTGGTACTCCTCGAGCTATCATCAGTGATGGAGGTAGCCACTTTTGCAATCGGTTTTTCAAGGCCTTGCTTCTCAAGTACTCTGTCACACATAAGGTAGCCACCCCCAACCATCCTCAAACAAGTGGCCAAGTGAAAGTTTCTAACCGGGAAATTAAGCATATTCTGGAGAAGACGGTTAGGCCAGACCGAAAGGATTGGTCCTTGCACCTCAATGATGCATTATGGGCCTACTGCACAGCTTACAAAACTCCCATTGGAATGTCTCCCTATAGGCTGGTATATGGCAAGGCTTGTCACCTCCCTGTGGAATTAGAACACAAGGCTATGTGGGCAATCAAGCAGTTCAATTTCGACATGCAAGCAGCTGGTCTCCACTGGAAACTTCAGTTGACAGAGTTGGAGGAGTTGCGGCGAGATGCATATGATAGTGCTCGCCTTTACAAGGAGCGGACTAAGGCTTTTCATGACAAACATATCTTGCCCAAGACGTTTGTACCGGACCAGAAAGTATGGCTCTTCAATTCTAAACTCCAGCTTTTCCCTGGAAAGCTCCATTCCAGATGGGACGGCCCCTTCATAGTCACATCGGTGTTGCCCCATGGCGCCGTCGAGTTGCGAGACCCAAAGGATGGCACTCTGTTCAAGGTCAACGGTCAAAGGTTGAAGCCCTGCATCCAGCACTTCGAGCCAGGTACAGAAGTGGAATCCGTCGATTTGACGAATCCCGTCTATTTTTCTAATTAGGGCACTGACACCCTGGGCTCGAGTGCACCCACTGTGCGCTCGATCCCAGAACACGGGCCTGCGCTCGAGCCCACCCTGCATGGGATCGAGCGCAGACGCTCTCCACTTAGCACACACTTGCACGAGTACGCTCGAGCGCACCTTCAGTGCCGCTCGAGCGTACCCCTGCCACTCCACTCCATCCTCTGCGCAAGTGCGATCGAGCGCACTCATCTAGAGACCTTACGTGACCTTTTTAGGTCACGAAACCCCCTTATTTCCCCCATTTCCCTACTCTCAGCGCCGTAGCCCCCGCACCCACACACCCAACTGTTGCGCTGCCATACCCCACCACCGCATTTCCCCAGCCACCACTCACCACCACGTCACCGCCGCACTCCCCTACCACCGCCGAAACACCCAACGCCGCCCCACATTCCTTCTTTCCCCTTTCCCACCCACTCTTCTCTCCCCTATCCCACCTTCCCCAACATCCCCACCGTGCCCCGTTTTCCTTCATTTTTTTTGTGGAAA